>NW_020651304.1:3358993-3364905 GCF_003573695.1 Papaver somniferum | reverse complement strand
GTTGAGACGTGCAAATTCGTCAACACCACTACTGTGTTGCTAGGCATGCATCCTCAACACATTCTTCCTCTTGGTGTTGAGACGTGCAAATTCCTTAGCACCACTACTGTGTTGCTAGTCAAGCTTCCTCAACACATTTTCTCTTGGTTTTGAGACGTGCAATTTCCTAATTACCATTACTGTGTTGCTAGGCATGCTTCCTCAACACATTCTTCCTCTTGGTGTTGAGACGTGCAAATTCCTCAACACCACTATTGTGTTGCTAGGCAAGCTTCCTCAACACATTTTCCTCTTGGTGTTGAGACGTGCAAATTCCTCAACACCACTACTGTGTTGCTAGGAAAGCTTCCTCAACACATTTTGCTCTTGGTCTTGGGACGTGCAAATTCCTTAACACCACTAATGTGTTTCTAGGCATCCTTCCTCAACACATTCTTCCTCTTAGTGTTGAGACGTGCAAACTCCTCAACACCACTACTGAGTTGCTAGGCATGCTCCCTCAACACATTCTTCCTCTTGGTATTGAGACGTGCAAATTCCTCAACACCACTACTGTGTTTCTAGGCATGCTTCCTCAACACATTCTTCCTCTTGGTGTTGAGACATGCAAATTCCTCAACACCACTACTGTGTTGCAAGGCAAGCTTCCTCAACACATTTTCCTCTTGGTGTTGATACGTGAAAATTCCTCAACACCACTACTGTGTTGCTAGGAAAGCTTCCTCAACACATTCTTCCTCTTGGTGTTGAGTCGTGAAAATTCCTCAACACCACTAATGTGTTGCTAGGCAAGCTTCCTCAACACATTTTCCACTTGGTGTTGAGACGTGCAAATTCCTCAACACCACTACTGTGTTGCTAGGCATGTTCCCTCAACAGATTCTCCCTCTTGGTGTTGAGACGTGCAAATTTCTTAACACCATTACTGTGTTGCTAGGCAAGCTTCCTCAACACATTTTCTCTTGGTGTTGAGACGTGCAAATTCCTCAACACCACTACTGTGTTGCTAGGAAAGCTTCCTCAATAGATATTCATCTTGGTGTTGAGACGTGCAAATTCCTCAACACCACTACTGTGTTCCTAGGCATGCTCCCTCAACACATTCTTCCTCTTGGTGTTGAGACGTGCAAATTCCTCAACACCACTACTGTGTTGCAAGGCAAGCTTCCTAAACACATATTCCTCTTAGTGTTGAGACGTGCAAATTCCTCAACACCACTACTATTTTGCTAGGTATGCTCCCTCAACACATTCTTCCTCTTGGAGTTGTGACATGCAAATTCCTGAACACCACTACTGTGTTGCTAGGAATGCTTCCTCAACACATTCTTCCTCTTGGTGTTGAGAAGTGCAAATTCCTCAACACCACTATTGTGTTGCTAGGCAAGCTTCCTCAACACATATTCCTCTTTGTGTTGAGACGTGAAAATTCCTCAATACCACTACTGTGTTGCTAGGCATTCTCCCTCAACACATTCTTCCTTTTGGTGTTGAGACGTGCAAATTCCTCAACACCACTAATGTGTTGCAAGGCAAGCTTCCTCAACACATTTTCCTCTTGGTGTTGATACGTGCGAATTACTCAACACCACTACTGTGTTTCTAGGAAAGCTTCCTCAACACATTTTCCTCTTGGTGATGAGACGTGCAAATTTCTCAACAGCACTACTGTGTTTCTAGGCATGCTTCCTTAACACATTCTTCCTCTTGGTGTTGAGACGTGCAAATTCCTCAACACCACTAATGTGTTGCAAGGCAAGCTTCCTCAACACATTTTCCTCTTGGTGTTGAGACGTGCAAATTCCTCAACACCACTAGTGTGTTGCTAGGAAAGCTTCCTCAACACATTTTTCTCTTGGTGTTGAGACGTGCAAATTCCTCAACACCACTACTGTGTTGCTAGGCATAGTTCCTCAACAAATTCTTCCTCTTGGTGTTGAGACGTGCAAATTCCTCATCACCACTACTGTTTTGCTAGGAAAGCTTCCTCAACACATTTTTCTCTTGGTGTTGAGACGTGCAAATTCCTTAACACCACTACTGTGTTGCTAGGCATGCTTCCTCAACACATGCTTCCTCTTGGTGTTGAGACGTGCAAATTCCTCAACACCACTACTGTGTTGCTAGGCAAGCTTCCTCAACACATATTCCTTTTGGTGTTGAAACGTGCAAATTCCTAAACACCACTACTGTGTTGCTAGGCATGCTCCCTCAACACATTCTTCCTCTTGGTATTGAGACGTGCAAATTCCTTAACACCACTACTGTGTTGCTAGGCAAGCTTCCTCAACACATTTTCTCTTGGTTTTGAAACGTGCAAATTCCTCAACACCACTACTATGTTGCTAGGTATGCTTCCTCAACACATTCTTACTCTTGGTGTTGAGACGTGCAAATTCCTCAACACCACTATTGTGTTGCTAGGAAAGCTTCCTCAACATATATTCCTCTTGGTGTTGAGACGTGCAAATTCCTCAACACCATGACAGTGTTGCTAAGCATGCTCCCTCAACACATTCTTCCTCTTGGTGTTGAGACGTGCAAATTCCTTAACACCACTACTGTGTTGCTAGGAAAGCTTCCTAAACACATTTTCCTCTTGGTGATGAGACGTGCAAATTCTTTAACACCACTACTGTGTTGCTAGGAAAGCTTCCTCAACACATTTTCCTCTTGGTGTTGATACGTGCAAATTTCTCAACACCACTACTGTGTTTCTAGGCATGCTTCCTCAACACATTATTCCTCTTGGTGTTGAGACGTGCAAATTCCTAAACACCACTAATGTGTTGCAAGGCAAGCTTCCTCAACACATTTTCCTCTTGGTGTTGAGACATGCAAATTCCTAACACCGCTAATGTGTTGCTAGGCAAGCTTCCTCAACACATTCTTCCTCTTGGTGTTGAGAAGTGAAAATTCCTCAACACCACTACTGTGTTGTTAGGAAAGCTTCCTCAACACATTTTTCTCTTGGTGTTGAGACGTGCGAATTCCTCAACACCACTACTATGTTGCTAGGCATGCTTCCTCAACACATTCTTCCTCTTGGTGTTGAGACGTGCAAATTCCTCAACACCACTACTGTGTTGCAAGGCAAGCTTCCTAAACACATATTCCTCTTAGTGTTGAGACGTGCAAATTCCTCAACACCACTACTATTTTGCTAGGCATGCTCCCTCAACACATTCTTCCTCTTGGAGTTGTGACGTGCAAATTCCTGAACACCACTACTGTGTTGCTAGGAATGCTTCCTCAACACATTCTTCCTCTTGGTGTTGAGAAGTGCAAATTCCTCAACACCACTATTGTGTTGCTAGGCAAGCTTCCTCAACACATATTCCTCTTTGTGTTGAGACGTGAAAATTCCTCAACACCACTACTGTGTTGCTAGGCATTCTCCCTCAACACATTCTTCCTCTTGGTGTTGAGACGTGCAAATTCCTCAACACCACTAATGTGTTGCAAGGCAAGCTTCCTCAACACATTTTCCTCTTGGTGTTGATACGTGCGAATTACTCAACACCACTACTGTGTTGCTAGGAAAGCTTCCTCAACACATTTTCCTCTTGGTGTTGAGACGTGCAAATTTCTCAACACCACTACTGTGTTTCTAGGCATGCTTCCTCAACACATTCTTCCTCTTGGTGTTGAGACGTGAAAATTCCTCAACACCACTAATGTGTTGCAAGGCAAGCTTTCTCAACACATTTTCCTCTTGGTGTTGAGACGTGCAAATTCCTCAACACCACTAATGTGTTGCTAGGAAAGCTTCCTCAACACATTTTCCTCTTGGTGTTGAGACGTGCAAATTCCTCAACACAACTACTGTGTTGCTAGGCATAGTTCCTCAACAAATTCTTTCTCTTGGTGTTGAGACGTTCAAATTCCTCATCACCACTACTGTGTTGCTAGGAAAGCTTCCTCAACACATTTTTCTCTTGGTGTTGAGACGTGCAAATTCCTCAACACCACTACTGTGTTGCTAGGCATGCTTCCTCAACAATTGCTTCCTCTTGGTATTGAGACGTGCAAATTACTCAACACCACTACTGTGTTGCTACGCAAGCTTCCTCAACACATATTCCTTTTGGTGTTGAAACGTGCAAATTCCTCAACACCACTACTGTGTTGCTAGGAATGCTCCCTCAACACATTCTTCCTCTTGGTGTTGAGACGTGCAAATTCCTTAACACCACTACTGTGTTGCTAGTCAAGCTTCCTCAACACATTTTCTCTTGGTTTTGAAACGTGCAAATTCCTCAACACCACTACTGTGTTGCTAGGAAAGCTTCCTCAACACATTTTGCTCTTGGTGTTGGGACGTGCAAATTCCTCAACACCACTAATGTGTTTCTAGGCATCCTTCCTCAACACATTCTTCCTCTTGGTGTTGATACGTTCAAATTCCTCAACACCACTACTGTGTTGCTAGGCATGCTTCCTCAACACATTCTTCCTCTTGGTGTTGAGACGTGCAAATTCCTCAACACCACTACTGTGTTGCTAGGCAAGCTTCCTAAACACATATTCCTCTTAGTGTTGAGACGTGAAAATTTCTCAACACCACTACTGTGTTGCTAGCCATGCTCTCACATCACATTCTTCCTCTTGGTATTGTGACGTGCAATTCCTGAACACCACTATTGTGTTGCTAGGCATGCTTCCTCAACACATTCTTCCTCTTGGTGTTGGGACGTGCAAATTCCTCAACACCACTACTGTGTTGCTAGGCAAGATTCCTCAACACATATTCCTCTTTGTGTTGAGACGTGCAAATTCCTCAACACCACTACTGTGTTGCTAGGCATGCTCCCTCAACACATTTTTCCTCTTGGTGTTGAGACATGCAAATTCCTCAACACCACTACTGTGTTGCAAGGCAAGCTTCCTCTTGTTGTTGAGACGTGCAAATTCCTCAACTCCACTACTGTGTTGCTAGGCATGCTCCCTCAACACATTCTTCCTCTTGGTGTTGAGACGTGTAAATTCCTTAACACCACTACTGTGTTTCTGGGCAAGCTTCCTCAACACATTTTCTCTTGGTGTTCAGACGTGCAAATTCCTCAACACGACTACTGTGTTGCTAGGCATGGTTCCTGAACACATTCTTCCTCTTGGTGTTGAGACGTGCATATTCCTCAACACCACTACTGTGTTGCTAGTCAAGCTTCCTCAACACATTTTCTCTTGGTTTTGAGACGTGCAATTTACTAATCACCATTACTGTGTTGCTAGGCATGCTTCCTGAACACATTCTTCCTCTTGGTGTTGAGACGTGCAAATTCCTCAACACCACTATTGTGTTGCTAGGCAAGCTTCCTCAACACATTTTCCTCTTGGTGTTGAGACATGCAAATTCCTCAACACCACTACTGTGTTGCTAGGAAAGCTTCCTCAACACATTTTGCTCTTGGTGTTGGGACGTGCAAATTCCTTAACACCACTAATGTGTTTCTAGGCATCCTTCCTCAACACATTCTTCCTCTTAGTGTTGAGACGTGCAAACTCCTCAACACCACTACTGTGTTGCTAGGCATGCTCCCTCAACACATTCTTCCTCTTGGTATTGAGACGTGCAAATTCCTCAACACCACTAATGTGTTGCTGGACAAGATTCCTCAACACATTTTTTCTTGGTGTTGAGACGTTCAAATTCCTCAACACCACTAATGTGTTGCTAGGCATGCTTCCTCAACACATTCTTCCTCTTGGTGTTGAGACGTGCAAATTCCTAAACACCACTACTGTGTTGCTAGGCAAGCTTCCTAAACACATATTCCTCTTAGTGTTGAGACGTGCAAATTCCTCAACACCACTACTGTGTTGCTAGGCATGCTCCCTCAACACATTCTTCCTCTTGGTGTTGTGACGTGCAAATTCCTGAACACCACTACTGTGTTGCTAGGCATGCT
>NW_020651304.1:3350854-3358823 GCF_003573695.1 Papaver somniferum | reverse complement strand
TGTTGCAAGGCAAGCTTCCTCAACACATTTTCCTCTTGGTGTTGAGACGTGCAAATTCCTCAACACCACTACTGTGTTGCTAGGAAAGCTTCCTCAACATATTTTCCTCTTGGTGTTGAGACGTGCAAATTTCTCAACACCACTACTGTGTTTCTAGGCATGCTTCCTATACACATTCTTCCTCTTGGTGTTGAGTCGTGAAAATTCCTCAACACCACTAATGTGTTGCTAGGCAAGCTTCCTCAACACATTTTCCTCTTGGTGTTGAGACGTGCAAATTCCTCAACACCACTACTGTGTTGCTAAGTATGCTCCCTCAACACATTCTTCCTATTGGTGTTAAGACGTGCAAATTCCTCAACACCACTAATGTATTGCTGGGAAAGCTTCCTCAACACATTTTCTCTTGGTGTTGATACGTTCAAATTCCTCAACACCACTACTGTGTAGCTAGGCATGCTTCCTCAACACATTCTTCCTCTTGGTGTTGAGACGTGCAAATTCCTCAACACCACTACTGTGTTGCAAGGCAAGCTTCCTAAACACATATTCCTCTTAGTGTTGAGACGTGCAAATTCCTCAACACCACTACTATTTTGCTAGGCATGCTCCCTCAACACATTCTTCCTCTTGGAGTTGTGACGTGCAAATTCCTGAACACCACTACTGTGTTGCTAGGAATGCTTCCTCAACACATTATTCCTCTTGGTGTTGAGAAGTGCAAATTTCTCAACACCACTATTGTGTTGCTAGGCAAGCTTCCTCAACACATATTCCTCTTTGTGTTGAGACGTGAAAATTCCTCAACACCACTACTGTGTTGCTAGGCATTCTCCCTCAACACATTCTTCCTTTTGGTGTTGAGACGTGCAAATTCCTCAACACCACTAATGTGTTGCAAGGCAAGCTTCCTCAACACATTTTCCTCTTGGTGTTGATACGTGCGAATTACTCAACACCACTACTGTGTTTCTAGGAAAGCTTCCTCAACACATTTTCCTCTTGGTGATGAGACGTGCAAATTTCTCAACAGCACTACTGTGTTTCTAGGCATGCTTCCTTAACACATTCTTCCTCTTGGTGTTGAGACGTGCAAATTCCTCAACACCACTAATGTGTTGCAAGGCAAGCTTCCTCAACACATTTTCCTCTTGGTGTTGAGACGTGCAAATTCCTCAACACCACTAGTGTGTTGCTAGGAAAGCTTCCTCAACACATTTTTCTCTTGGTGTTGAGACGTGCAAATTCCTCAACACCACTACTGTGTTGCTAGGCATAGTTCCTCAACAAATTCTTCCTCTTGGTGTTGAGACGTGCAAATTCCTCATCACCACTACTGTTTTGCTAGGAAAGCTTCCTCAACACATTTTTCTCTTGGTGTTGAGACGTGCAAATTCCTTAACACCACTACTGTGTTGCTAGGCATGCTTCCTCAACACATGCTTCCTCTTGGTGTTGAGACGTGCAAATTCCTCAACACCACTACTGTGTTGCTAGGCAAGCTTCCTCAACACATATTCCTTTTGGTGTTGAAACGTGCAAATTCCTAAACACCACTACTGTGTTGCTAGGCATGCTCCCTCAACACATTCTTCCTCTTGGTATTGAGACGTGCAAATTCCTTAACACCACTACTGTGTTGCTAGGCAAGCTTCCTCAACACATTTTCTCTTGGTTTTGAAACGTGCAAATTCCTCAACACCACTACTATGTTGCTAGGTATGCTTCCTCAACACATTCTTACTCTTGGTGTTGAGACGTGCAAATTCCTCAACACCACTATTGTGTTGCTAGGAAAGCTTCCTCAACATATATTCCTCTTGGTGTTGAGACGTGCAAATTCCTCAACACCATGACAGTGTTGCTAAGCATGCTCCCTCAACACATTCTTCCTCTTGGTGTTGAGACGTGCAAATTCCTTAACACCACTACTGTGTTGCTAGGAAAGCTTCCTAAACACATTTTCCTCTTGGTGATGAGACGTGCAAATTCTTTAACACCACTACTGTGTTGCTAGGAAAGCTTCCTCAACACATTTTCCTCTTGGTGTTGATACGTGCAAATTTCTCAACACCACTACTGTGTTTCTAGGCATGCTTCCTCAACACATTATTCCTCTTGGTGTTGAGACGTGCAAATTCCTAAACACCACTAATGTGTTGCAAGGCAAGCTTCCTCAACACATTTTCCTCTTGGTGTTGAGACATGCAAATTCCTAACACCGCTAATGTGTTGCTAGGCAAGCTTCCTCAACACATTCTTCCTCTTGGTGTTGAGAAGTGAAAATTCCTCAACACCACTACTGTGTTGTTAGGAAAGCTTCCTCAACACATTTTTCTCTTGGTGTTGAGACGTGCGAATTCCTCAACACCACTACTATGTTGCTAGGCATGCTTCCTCAACACATTCTTCCTCTTGGTGTTGAGACGTGCAAATTCCTCAACACCACTACTGTGTTGCAAGGCAAGCTTCCTAAACACATATTCCTCTTAGTGTTGAGACGTGCAAATTCCTCAACACCACTACTATTTTGCTAGGCATGCTCCCTCAACACATTCTTCCTCTTGGAGTTGTGACGTGCAAATTCCTGAACACCACTACTGTGTTGCTAGGAATGCTTCCTCAACACATTCTTCCTCTTGGTGTTGAGAAGTGCAAATTCCTCAACACCACTATTGTGTTGCTAGGCAAGCTTCCTCAACACATATTCCTCTTTGTGTTGAGACGTGAAAATTCCTCAACACCACTACTGTGTTGCTAGGCATTCTCCCTCAACACATTCTTCCTCTTGGTGTTGAGACGTGCAAATTCCTCAACACCACTAATGTGTTGCAAGGCAAGCTTCCTCAACACATTTTCCTCTTGGTGTTGATACGTGCGAATTACTCAACACCACTACTGTGTTGCTAGGAAAGCTTCCTCAACACATTTTCCTCTTGGTGTTGAGACGTGCAAATTTCTCAACACCACTACTGTGTTTCTAGGCATGCTTCCTCAACACATTCTTCCTCTTGGTGTTGAGACGTGCAAATTCCTCAACACCACTACTATGTTGCTAGGCATTCTCCCTCAACACATTCTTCCTCTTAGTGTTGAGACGTGCAAATTCCTCAACACCACTAATGTGTTGCTGGGCATGCTTCCTCAACACATTTTCTCTTGGTGTTGAGACGTGCAAATTCCTCAACACATTCTTCCTCTTGGTGCTGAGGCGTGCAAATTCCTCAACACCACTACTGTGTTTCTAGGCAAGCTTCCTCAACACATATTCCTCTTGGTGTTGAGACGTGCAAATTTCTCAACACCATTACTGTATTGCTAGGCATGCTCCCTCAACATATTCTTCCTCTTGGTGTTGAGACGTGCAAATTTCTTAACACCACTTCTGTGTTGCTAGGCATGCTCCCTCAACACATTCTTCCTCTTGGTGTTGAGACATGCAAATTCCTCAACACCACTACTGTGTTGCAAGACAAGCTTCCTCAACACATTTACCTCTTGGTGTTGAGACGTGCAAATTCCTCAACACCACTACTGTGTTGCTAAGCATTCTTCCTCAGCACATTCTTCCTCTTGGTGTTGAGACGTGCAAATTCCTCATCACCACTACTGTGTTTCTAGGAAATCTTCCTCAACACATTCTTCCTCTTGGTGTTGAGACGTGCAAATTCCTCAACACCACTACTGTGTTGCTAGGCAAGCTTCCTCAACACATATTCCTCTTGGTGTTGAGATGTGCATATTCCTCAACACCACTACTGTGTTGCTAGGCATGCTCCCTCAACACATTCTTCCTCTTGGTGTTGAGACGTGCAAATTTTTTAACACTACTATTGTGTTGCTAGGCATGCTTCCTCAACACATTCTTCCTCTTGATGTTGAGACGTGCAAATTCCTCAACACCACTACTGTGTTGCTAGGCAAGCTTCCTCAACACATTTTCCTCTTGGTGTTGAGACGTGCAAATTCCTCAACACCACTACTGTGTTGCTAGGAAAGCTTCCTCAACACATTTTGCTCTTGGTGTTGGGACGTGCAAATTCCTCAACACCACTAATGTGTTTCTAGGCATCCTTCCTCAACACATTCTTCCTCTTGGTGTTGATACGTTCAAATTCCTCAACACCACTACTGTGTTGCTAGGCATGCTTCCTCAACACATTCTTCCTCTTGGTGTTGAGACGTGCAAATTCCTCAACACCACTACTGTGTTGCTAGGCAAGCTTCCTAAACACATATTCCTCTTAGTGTTGAGACGTGCAAATTTCTCAACACCACTACTGTGTTGCTAGCCATGCTCTCACAGCACATATTCCTCTTAGTGTTGAGACGTGCAAATTCCTCAACACCACTGCTATTTTGCTAGGTATGCTCCCTCAACACATTCTTCCTCTTGGAGTTGTGACATGCAAATTCCTGAACACCACTACTGTGTTGCTAGGAATGCTTCCTCAACACATTCTTCCTCTTGGTGTTGAGAAGTGCAAATTCCTCAACACCACTATTGTGTTGCTAGGCAAGCTTCCTCAACACATATTCCTCTTTGTGTTGAGACGTGAAAATTCCTCAACACCACTACTGTGTTGCTAGGCATTCTCCCTCAACACATTCTTCCTTTTGGTGTTGAGACGTGCAAATTCCTCAACACCACTAATGTGTTGCTAGGCAAGCTTCCTCAACACATTTTCCTCTTGGTGTTGATACGTGCGAATTACTCAACACCACTACTGTGTTGGTAGGAAAGCTTCCTCAACACATTTTCCTCTTGGTGTTGAGACGTGCAAATTTCTCAACACCACTACTGTGTTTCTAGGCATGCTTCCTCAACACATTCTTCCTCTTGGTGTTGAGACGTGCAAATTCCTCAACATCACTAATGTGTTGCAAGGCAAGCTTCCTCAACACATTTTCCTCTTGGTGTTGAGACGTGCAAATTCCTCAACACCACTAATGTGTTGCTAGGAAAGCTTCCTCAACACATTTTCCTCTTGATGTTGATACGTGCGAATTACTCAACACCACTACTGTGTTGCTAGGAAAGCTTCCTCAACACATTTTCCTCTTGGTGTTGAGACGTGCAAATTTCTCAACACCACTACTGTGTTTCTAGGCATGCTTCCTCAACACATTCTTCCTCTTGGTGTTGAGACGTGCAAATTCCTCAACACCACTACTATGTTGCTAGGCATTCTCCCTCAACACATTCTTCCTCTTAGTGTTGAGACGTGCAAATTCCTCAACACCACTAATGTGTTGCTGGGCATGCTTCCTCAACACATTTTCTCTTGGTGTTGAGACGTGCAAATTCCTCAACACATTCTTCCTCTTGGTGCTGAGGCGTGCAAATTCCTCAACACCACTACTGTGTTTCTAGGCAAGCTTCCTCAACACATATTCCTCTTGGTGTTGAGACGTGCAAATTTCTCAACACCATTACTGTATTGCTAGGCATGCTCCCTCAACATATTCTTCCTCTTGGTGTTGAGACGTGCAAATTTCTTAACACCACTTCTGTGTTGCTAGGCATGCTCCCTCAACACATTCTTCCTCTTGGTGTTGAGACATGCAAATTCCTCAACACCACTACTGTGTTGCAAGACAAGCTTCCTCAACACATTTACCTCTTGGTGTTGAGACGTGCAAATTCCTCAACACCACTACTGTGTTGCTAAGCATTCTTCCTCAGCACATTCTTCCTCTTGGTGTTGAGACGTGCAAATTCCTCATCACCACTACTGTGTTTCTAGGAAATCTTCCTCAACACATTCTTCCTCTTGGTGTTGAGACGTGCAAATTCCTCAACACCACTACTGTGTTGCTAGGCAAGCTTCCTCAACACATATTCCTCTTGGTGTTGAGATGTGCATATTCCTCAACACCACTACTGTGTTGCTAGGCATGCTCCCTCAACACATTCTTCCTCTTGGTGTTGAGACGTGCAAATTTTTTAACACTACTATTGTGTTGCTAGGCATGCTTCCTCAACACATTCTTCCTCTTGATGTTGAGACGTGCAAATTCCTCAACACCACTACTGTGTTGCTAGGCAAGCTTCCTCAACACATTTTCCTCTTGGTGTTGAGACGTGCAAATTCCTCAACACCACTACTGTGTTGCTAGGAAAGCTTCCTCAACACATTTTGCTCTTGGTGTTGGGACGTGCAAATTCCTCAACACCACTAATGTGTTTCTAGGCATCCTTCCTCAACACATTCTTCCTCTTGGTGTTGATACGTTCAAATTCCTCAACACCACTACTGTGTTGCTAGGCATGCTTCCTCAACACATTCTTCCTCTTGGTGTTGAGACGTGCAAATTCCTCAACACCACTACTGTGTTGCTAGGCAAGCTTCCTAAACACATATTCCTCTTAGTGTTGAGACGTGCAAATTTCTCAACACCACTACTGTGTTGCTAGCCATGCTCTCACAGCACATATTCCTCTTAGTGTTGAGACGTGCAAATTCCTCAACACCACTGCTATTTTGCTAGGTATGCTCCCTCAACACATTCTTCCTCTTGGAGTTGTGACATGCAAATTCCTGAACACCACTACTGTGTTGCTAGGAATGCTTCCTCAACACATTCTTCCTCTTGGTGTTGAGAAGTGCAAATTCCTCAACACCACTATTGTGTTGCTAGGCAAGCTTCCTCAACACATATTCCTCTTTGTGTTGAGACGTGAAAATTCCTCAACACCACTACTGTGTTGCTAGGCATTCTCCCTCAACACATTCTTCCTTTTGGTGTTGAGACTCGCAAATTCCTCAACACCACTAATGTGTTGCAAGGAAAGCTTCCTCAACACATTTTCCTCTTGGTGTTGATACGTGCGAATTACTCAACACCACTACTGTGTTGCTAGGAAAGCTTCCTCAACACATTTTCCTCTTGGTGTTGAGACGTGCAAATTTCTCAACACCACTACTGTGTTTCTAGGCATGCTTCCTCAACACATTCTTCCTCTTGGTGTTGAGACGTGCAAATTCCTCAACACCACTAATGTGTTGCAAGGCAAGCTTCCTCAACACATATTCCTTTTGGTGTTGAAACGTGCAAATTCCTCAACACCACTACTGTGTTGCTAGGCATAGTTCATCAACAAATTCTTCCTCTTGGTGTTGAGACGTGCAAATTCCTCATCACCACTACTGTGTTGCTAGGAAAGCTTCCTCAACACATTTTTCTCTTGGTGTTGAGAAGTGCAAATTCCTTAACACCACTACTGTGTTGCTAGGCATGCTTCCTCAACACATGCTTCCTCTTGGTGTGGAGACGTGCAAATTCCTCAACACCACTACTGTGTTGCTAGGCAAGCTTCCTCAACACATATTCCTTTTGGTGTTGAAACGTGCAAATTCCTCAACACCACTACTGTGTTGCTAGGCATGCTCCCTCAACACATTCTTCCTCTTGGTATTGAGACGTGCAAATTCCTTAACACCACTACTGTGTTGCTAGGCAAGCTTCCTCAACACATTTTCTCTTGGTTTTGAAACGTGCAAATTCCTCAACACCACTACTGTGTTGCTAGGTATGCTTCCTCAACACATTCTTACTCTTGGTGTTGAGACGTGCAAATTCCTCAACACCACTATTGTGTTGCTAGGCAAGCTTCCTCAACATATATTCCTCTTGGTGTTGAGACGTGCAAATTCCTAAACACCACTAATGTGTTGCAAGGCAAGCTTCGTCAACACATTTTCCTCTTGGTGTTGAGACATGCAAATTCCTCAACACCACTAATGTGTTGCTAGGCAAGCTTCCTCAACACATTCTTCCTCTTGGTGTTGAGAAGTGCAAATTCCTCAACACCACTACTTTGTTGCTAGGAAAGCTTCCTCAACACATTTTTATCTTGGTGTTGAGACGTGTGAATTCCTTAACACCACTACTATGTTGCTAGGCATGCTTCCTCAACACATTCTTCCTCTTGGTGTTGAGACGTGCAAATTCCTCAACACCACTA
>NW_020651304.1:3346383-3350793 GCF_003573695.1 Papaver somniferum | reverse complement strand
GCAAGCTTCCTCAACACATATTCCTTTTGGTGTTGAAACGTGCAAATTCCTCAACACCACTACTGTGTTGCTAGGCATGCTCCCTCAACACATTCTTCCTCTTGGTGTTGAGACGTGCAAATTCATTAACACCACTACTGTGTTGCTAGGCAAGCTTCCTCAACACATTTTCTCTTGGTCTTGAAACGTGCAAATTCCTCAACACCACTACTGCGTTGCTAGGTATGCTTCCTCAACACATTCTTCCTCTTGGTGTTGAGACATGCAAATTCCTCAACACCACTATTGTGTTGCTAGGCAAGCTTCCTCAACATATATTCCTCTTAGTGTTGAGACGTGCAAATTCCTCAACACCATGACTGTGTTGCTAAGCATGCTCCCTCAACACATTCTTCCTCTTGGTGTTGAGACGTGCAAATTCCTTAATACCACCACTATGTTGCTAGGCAAGCTTCCTAAACACATTTTCCTCTTGGTGATGAGACGTGCAAATTCTTTAACACCACTACTGTGTTGCTAGGAAAGCTTCCTCAACATATTTTCCTCTTGGTGTTGAGACGTGCAAATTTCTCAAAATCACTACTGTGTTTCTAGGCATGCTTCCTCAACACATATTCCTTTTGGTGTTGAAACGTGCAAATTCCTAAACACCACTAATGTGTTGCAAGGAAAGCTTCCTCAACACATTTTCCTCTTGGTGTTGATACATGCAAATTCCTCAACACCACTAATGTGTTGCTAGGAAAGCTTCCTCAACACATTCTTCCTCTTGGTGTTGAGTCGTGCAAATTCCTCAACACCACTATTGTGTTGCTAGGCAAGCTTCCTCAACATATATTCCTCTTGGTGTTGAGACGTGCAAATTCCTAAACACCACTAATGTGTTGCAAGGCAAGCTTCGTCAACACATTTTCCTCTTGGTGTTGAGACATGCAAATTCCTCAACACCACTAATGTGTTGCTAGGAAAGCTTCCTCAACACATTCTTCCTCTTGGTGTTGAGAAGTGCAAATTCCTTAACACCACTACTGTGTTGCTAGGAAAGCTTCCTCAACACATTTTTCTCTTGGTGTTGAGACGTGTGAATTCCTTAACACCACTACTATGTTTCTAGGCATGCTTCCTCAACACATTCTTCCTCTTGGTGTTGAGACGTGCAAATTCCTCAACACCACTACTGTGTTGCTAGGCAAGCTTCCTCAACACATATTCCTTTTGGTGTTGAAACGTGCAAATTCCTCAACACCACTACTGTGTTGCTAGGCATGCTCCCTCAACACATTCTTCCTCTTGGTGTTGAGACGTGCAAATTCATTAACACCACTACTGTGTTGCTAGGCAAGCTTCCTCAACACATTTTCTCTTGGTCTTGAAACGTGCAAATTCCTCAACACCACTACTGCGTTGCTAGGTATGCTTCCTCAACACATTCTTCCTCTTGGTGTTGAGACATGCAAATTCCTAAACACCACTATTGTGTTGCTAGGCAAGCTTCCTCAACATATATTCCTCTTAGTGTTGAGATGTGCAAATTCCTCAACACCATGACTGTGTTGCTAAGCATGCTCCCTCAACACATTCTTCCTCTTGGTGTTGAGACGTGCAAATTCCTTAATACCACCACTATGTTGCTAGGCAAGCTTCCTAAACACATTTTCCTCTTGGTGATGAGACGTGCAAATTCTTTAACACCACTACTGTGTTGCTAGGAAAGCTTCCTCAACATATTTTCCTCTTGGTGTTGAGACGTGCAAATTTCTCAACATCACTACTGTGTTTCTAGGCATGCTTCCTCAACACATATTCCTTTTGGTGTTGAAACGTGCAAATTCCTAAACACCACTAATGTGTTGCAAGGAAAGCTTCCTCAACACATTTTCCTCTTGGTGTTGATACATGCAAATTCCTCAACACCACTAATGTGTTGCTAGGAAAGCTTCCTCAACACATTCTTCCTCTTGGTGTTGCGAAGTGCAAATTCCTCAACACCACTACTGTGTTGCTAGGAAAGCTTCCTCAACACATTTTTCTCTTGGTGTTGAGACGTGCAAATTCCTCAACACCACTACTGTGTTGCTAGGCATGCTTCCTCAACACATTCTTCCTCTTGGTGTTGAGACGTGCAAATTCCTCAACACCACTACTGTGTTGCTAGGCAAGCTTCCTCAACACATATTCCTTTTGGTGTTGAAACTTGCAAATTCCTCAACACCACTACTGTGTTGCTAGGCATGCTCCCTCAACACATTCTTCCTCTTGGTGTTGAGACGTGAAAATTCCTTAACACAACTACTGTGTTGCTAGGCAAGCTTCCTCAACACATTTTCTCTTGGTCTTGAAACGTGCAAATTCCTCAACACCACTACTGTGTTGCTAGGTATGCTTCCTCAACACATTCTTCCTCTTGGTGTTGAGACGTGCGAATTCCTCAACTCCACTATTGTGTTGCTAGGCAAGCTTCCTCAACACATATTCCTCTTGGTGTTGAGACGTGCAAATTCCTCAACACCATGACTGTGTTGCTAAGCATGCTCCCTCAACACATTCTTCCTCTTGGTGTTGAGACGTGCAAATCCATTAACACCACCATTGTGTGGCTAGGCAAGCTTCCTAAACACATTTTTGTCTTGGTATTGAGTCGTGCAAATTCCTTAACACCACTACTGTGTTGCTAGGCAAGCTTCCTCAACACATTTTCCTCTTGGTGTTGATATGTGCAAATTCCTCAACACCACTACTGTGTTGCTAGGAAAGCTTCCTCAACACATTTTCCTCTTGGTGTTGAGACGTGCAAATTTCTCAACACCACTACTGTGTTTCTAAGCATGCTCCCTCAACACATTCTTCCTCTTGGTGTTGAGACGTGCAAATCCCTTAACACCACCATTGTGTGGCTAGGCAAGCTTCCTAAACACATTTTCGTCTTGGTGTTGAGACATGCAAATTCCTTAACACCACTACTGTGTTGCTAGGCAAGCTTCCTCAACACATTTTCCTCTTGGTGTTGAGACGTGCAAATTCCTGAACACCACTAATGTGTTGCTAGTCAAGCTTCCTTAACACATTTTCCTCTTGGTTTTGAGACGTGTGAATTCCTCAACACCACTACTATGTTGCTAGGCATGCTCCCTCAACACATTCTTCATCTTAGTGTTGAGACGTGCAAATTCCTCAACACCACTAATGTGTTGCTGGGCAAGCTTCCTCAACACATTTTCTCTTGGTGTTGAGACGTGAAAATTCCTCAACACCACTACTGTGTTTCTAGGCATGCTTCCTTAACACATTATTCCTCTTGGTGTTGAGACGTGCAAATTCCTCAACACCACTAATGTGTTGCAAGGCAAGCTTCCTGAACACATTTTCCTCTTAGTGTTGAGACGTGCAAATTCCTCAACACCACTAATGTGTTGCTAGGCAAGCTTCCTCAACACATTTTCCTCTTGGTGTTGAGACGTGGAAATTCCTCAACACCACTACTGTGTTGCTAGGCATAGTTCCTCAACAAATTCTTCCTCTTGGTGTTGAGACGTGCAAATTCCTCATCAACACTAATGTGTTTCTAGGAAAGCTTCCTCAACACATTTTTCTCTTGGTGTTGAGACGTGCAAATTCCTCAACACCACTACTGTGTTGCTAGGCATGCTTCCTCAACACATTCTTACTCTTGGTGTTGAGACGTGCAAATTCCTCAACACCACTACTGTGTTGCTAGGCAAGCTTCCTCAACACATATTCCTTTTGGTGTTGAAACGTGCAAATTCCTCAACACCACTACTGTGTTGCTAGGCATGCTCCCTCACACATTCTTCCTCTTGGTGTTGAGACGTGCAAATTACTTAACACCACTACTGTGTTGCTAGGCAAGCTTCCTAAACACATTTTCGTCTTGGTGTTGAGACATGCAAATTCCTTAACACCACTACTGTGTTGCTAGGCAAGCTTCCTCAACACATTTTCCTCTTGGTGTTGAGACGTGCAAATTCCTGAACACCACTAATGTGTTGCTAGTCAAGCTTCCTTAACACATTTTCTTCTTGGTTTTGAGACGTGTGAATTCCTCAACACCACTACTATGTTGCTAGGCATGCTCCCTCAACACATTCTTCATCTTAGTGTTGAGACGTGCAAATTCCTCAACACCACTAATGTGTTGCTGGGCAAGCATTCTCAACACATTTTCTCTTGGTGTTGAGACGTGAAAATTCCTCAACACCACTACTGTGTTTCTAGGCATGCTTCCTCAACACATTATTCCTCTTGGTGTTGAGACGTGCAAATTCCTCAACACCACTAATGTGTTGCAAGGCAAGCTTCCTGAACACATTTTCCTCTTAGTGTTGAGACGTGCAAATTCCTCAACACCACTAATGTGTTGCTAGGCAAGCTTCCTCAACACATTTTCCTCTT
>NW_020651304.1:3345550-3346373 GCF_003573695.1 Papaver somniferum | reverse complement strand
GCTAGGCAAGCTTCCTAAACACATTTTCGTCTTGGTGTTGAGACATGCAAATTCCTTAACACCACTACTGTGTTGCTAGGCAAGCTTCCTCAACACATTTTCCTCTTGGTGTTGAGACGTGCAAATTCCTGAACACCACTAATGTGTTGCTAGTCAAGCTTCCTTAACACATTTTCTTCTTGGTTTTGAGACGTGTGAATTCCTCAACACCACTACTATGTTGCTAGGCATGCTCCCTCAACACATTCTTCATCTTAGTGTTGAGACGTGCAAATTCCTCAACACCACTAATGTGTTGCTGGGCAAGCATTCTCAACACATTTTCTCTTGGTGTTGAGACGTGAAAATTCCTCAACACCACTACTGTGTTTCTAGGCATGCTTCCTCAACACATTATTCCTCTTGGTGTTGAGACGTGCAAATTCCTCAACACCACTAATGTGTTGCAAGGCAAGCTTCCTGAACACATTTTCCTCTTAGTGTTGAGACGTGCAAATTCCTCAACACCACTAATGTGTTGCTAGGCAAGCTTCCTCAACACATTTTCCTCTTAGTGTTGAGACGTGGAAATTCCTCAACACCACTACTGTGTTGCTAGGCATAGTTCCTCAACAAATTCTTCCTCTTGGTGTTGAGACGTGCAAATTCCTCATCAACACTAATGTGTTGCTAGGAAAGCTTCCTCAACACATTTTTCTCTTGGTGTTGAGACGTGCAAATTCCTCAACACCACTACTGTGTTGCTAGGCATGCTTCCTCAACACATTCTTCCTCTTGGTGTTGAGACGTGCAAATTCCTCAACACCACTACTGTGTTGCTAGG
>NW_020651304.1:3344771-3345540 GCF_003573695.1 Papaver somniferum | reverse complement strand
TCTTGGTTTTGAGACGTGTGAATTCCTCAACACCACTACTATGTTGCTAGGCATGCTCCCTCAACACATTCTTCATCTTAGTGTTGAGACGTGCAAATTCCTCAACACCACTAATGTGTTGCTGGGCAAGCATTCTCAACACATTTTCTCTTGGTGTTGAGACGTGAAAATTCCTCAACACCACTACTGTGTTTCTAGGCATGCTTCCTCAACACATTATTCCTCTTGGTGTTGAGACGTGCAAATTCCTCAACACCACTAATGTGTTGCAAGGCAAGCTTCCTGAACACATTTTCCTCTTAGTGTTGAGACGTGCAAATTCCTCAACACCACTAATGTGTTGCTAGGCAAGCTTCCTCAACACATTTTCCTCTTAGTGTTGAGACGTGGAAATTCCTCAACACCACTACTGTGTTGCTAGGCATAGTTCCTCAACAAATTCTTCCTCTTGGTGTTGAGACGTGCAAATTCCTCATCAACACTAATGTGTTGCTAGGAAAGCTTCCTCAACACATTTTTCTCTTGGTGTTGAGACGTGCAAATTCCTCAACACCACTACTGTGTTGCTAGGCATGCTTCCTCAACACATTCTTCCTCTTGGTGTTGAGACGTGCAAATTCCTCAACACCACTACTGTGTTGCTAGGCAAGCTTCCTCAACACATATTCCTTTTGGTGTTGAAACGTGCAAATTCCTCAACACCACTACTGTGTTGCTAGGCATGCTCCCTCAACACATTCTTCCTCTTGGTGTTGAGACGTGCAAATTC
>NW_020651304.1:3344017-3344752 GCF_003573695.1 Papaver somniferum | reverse complement strand
AGGCAAGCTTCCTCAACACATTTTCTCTTTTTCTTGAAACGTGCAAATTCCTCAACACCACTACTGTGTTGCTAAGCATGCTCCCTCAACACATTCTTCCTCTTGGTGTTGAGACGTGCAAATTCCTTAACACCACCACCGTGTTGCTAGTCAAGCTTCCTAAACACATTTTCCTCTTGGTGATGAGACGTGCAAATTCTTTAACACCACTACTGTGTTGCTAGGAAAGCATCCTCAACACATTTTCCTCTTGGTGTTGAGACGTGCAAATTTCTCAACACCACTACTGTGTTTCTAGGCATGCTTCCTCAACACATTCTTCCTCTTGGTTATGAGATGTGCAAATTCCTAAACACCACTAATGTGTTGCAAGGCAAGCTTCCTCAACACATTTTCCTCTTGGTGTTGAGACATGGAAATTCCTCAACACCACTAATGTGTTGCTAGGCAAGCTTCCTCAACACATTCTTCCTCTTGGTGTTGGGAAGTGCAAATTCCTCAACACCACTACTGTGTTGCTAGGAAAGCTTCCTCAACACATTTTTCTCTTGGTGTTGAGACGTGCAAATTCCTCAACACCACTACTGTGTTGCTAGGCATGCTTCCTCAATACATTCTTCCTCTTGTTGTTGAGACGTGCAAATTCCTCAACACCACTACTGTGTTGCTAGGCAAGCTTCCTCAACACATATTCCTTTTGGTGTTGAAACGTGCAAATTCCTCAACACCACTACT
>NW_020651304.1:3336377-3343639 GCF_003573695.1 Papaver somniferum | reverse complement strand
ATTAACACCACCACTGTGTGGCTAGGAAAGCTTCCTAAACACATTTTCGTCTTGGTGTTGAGACGTGCAAATTCCTTAACACCACTACTGTGTTGCTAGGCAAGCTTCCTCAACACATTTTCCTCTTGGTGTTGAGACATGAAAATTCCTCAACACCACTACTGTATTGCTAGGCAAGCTTCCTCAACATATTTTCCTCTTGGTGTTGAGACATGAAAATTACTCAACACCACTACTGTATTGCTAGGCAAGCTTCCTCAACACATTTTCCTCTTGGTGTTGATACGTGCAAATTCCTTAACACCACTACTGTGTTGCTAGGAAAGCTTCCTCAAGACATTTTCCTCTTGGTGTAGAGACGTGCAAATTTCTCAACACCACTATTGTGTTTCTAAGCATGCTCCCTCAACACATTCTTCCTCTTGGTGTTGAGACGTGCAAATCCCTTAACACCACCACTGTGTGGCTAGGAAACTTCCTAAACACATTTTCGTCTTGGTGTTGAGACGTGCAAATTCCTTAACACCACTATTGTGTTGCTAGGCAAGCTTCCTCAACACATTTTCCTCTTGGTGTTGATACGTGCAAATTCCTTAACACCACTACTGTATTGCTAGGCAAGCTTCCTCAACACATTTTCCTCTTGGTGTTGAGACGTGCAAATTCCTGAACACCACTAATGTGTTGCTAGGCAAGCTTCCTCAACACATTTTCCTCTTGGTTTTGAGACGTGTGAATTCCTCAACACCACTACTATGTTGCTAGGCATGCTCCCTCAACACATTCTTCATCTTAGTGTTGAGACGTGCAAATTCCTCAACACCACTAATGTGTTGCTGGGCAAGCTTCCTCAACACATTTTCTCTTGGTGTTGAGACGTGCAAATTCCTCAACACATTCTTCCTCTTGGTGTTGAGACGTGCAAATTCCTCAACACCACTACTGTGCTGCTAGGCAAGCTTACTCAACACGTATTCCTCTTGGTGTTGAGACGTGCAAATTTCTCAAAACCACTACTGTGTTGCTAGGCATGCTCCCTCAACATATTCTTCATCTTGGTGTTGAGACGTGAAAATTTCTTAACACCACTACTGTGTTGCTAGGCATGCTCCCTCAACACATTCTTCCTCTTGGTGTTGAGACATGCAAATTCCTCAACACCACTGCTGTGTTGCAAGGCAAGCTTCCTCAACACATTTTCTTCTTGGTGTTGAGACGTGCAAATTCCTCAACACCACTACTGTGTTGCTAGGAAATCTTCCTCAACACATTTTCCTCTTGGTGTTGAGACGTGCAAATTTCTCAACACCACTACTGTGTTTCTAGGCATGCTTCCTCAACACATTCTTCCTCTTGGTGTTGAGACGTGCAAATTCCTCAACACCACTAATGTGTTGCAAGGCAAGCTTCCTCAACACATATTCCTTTTGGTGTTGAAACGTGCAAATTCCTCAACACCACTACTGTGTTGCTAGGCATAGTTCATCAACAAATTCTTCCTCTTGGTGTTGAGACGTGCAAATTCCTCATCACCACTACTGTGTTGCTAGGAAAGCTTCCTCAACACATTTTTCTCTTGGTGTTGAGAAGTGCAAATTCCTTAACACCACTACTGTGTTGCTAGGCATGCTTCCTCAACACATGCTTCCTCTTGGTGTGGAGACGTGCAAATTCCTCAACACCACTACTGTGTTGCTAGGCAAGCTTCCTCAACACATATTCCTTTTGGTGTTGAAACGTGCAAATTCCTCAACACCACTACTGTGTTGCTAGGCATGCTCCCTCAACACATTCTTCCTCTTGGTGTTGAGACGTGCAAATTCATTAACACCACTACTGTGTTGCTAGGCAAGCTTCCTCAACACATTTTCTCTTGGTCTTGAAACGTGCAAATTCCTCAACACCACTACTGCGTTGCTAGGTATGCTTCCTCAACACATTCTTCCTCTTGGTGTTGAGACATGCAAATTCCTAAACACCACTATTGTGTTGCTAGGCAAGCTTCCTCAACATATATTCCTCTTAGTGTTGAGATGTGCAAATTCCTCAACACCATGACTGTGTTGCTAAGCATGCTCCCTCAACACATTCTTCCTCTTGGTGTTGAGACGTGCAAATTCCTTAATACCACCACTATGTTGCTAGGCAAGCTTCCTAAACACATTTTCCTCTTGGTGATGAGACGTGCAAATTCTTTAACACCACTACTGTGTTGCTAGGAAAGCTTCCTCAACATATTTTCCTCTTGGTGTTGAGACGTGCAAATTTCTCAAAATCACTACTGTGTTTCTAGGCATGCTTCCTCAACACATATTCCTTTTGGTGTTGAAACGTGCAAATTCCTAAACACCACTAATGTGTTGCAAGGAAAGCTTCCTCAACACATTTTCCTCTTGGTGTTGATACATGCAAATTCCTCAACACCACTAATGTGTTGCTAGGAAAGCTTCCTCAACACATTCTTCCTCTTGGTGTTGCGAAGTGCAAATTCCTCAACACCACTACTGTGTTGCTAGGAAAGCTTCCTCAACACATTTTTCTCTTGGTGTTGAGACGTGCAAATTCCTCAACACCACTACTGTGTTGCTAGGCATGCTTCCTCAACACATTCTTCCTCTTGGTGTTGAGACGTGCAAATTCCTCAACACCACTACTGTGTTGCTAGGCAAGCTTCCTCAACACATATTCCTTTTGGTGTTGAAACGTGCAAATTCCTCAACACCACTACTGTGTTGCTAGGCATGCTCCCTCAACACATTCTTCCTCTTGGTGTTGAGACGTGCAAATTCCTTAACACCACTACTGTGTTGCTAGGCAAGATTCCTCAACACATTTTCCTCTTGGTGTTGAGATATGAAAATTCCTCAACACCACTACTGTATTGCTAGGAAACCTTCCTCAACACATTTTCCTCTTGGTGTTGAGACGTGCAAATTTCTCAACACCACTACTGTGTTTCTAGGCATGCTTCCTCAACACATTCTTCCTCTTGGTGTTGAGAAGTGCAAATTCCTCAACACCACTAATGTGTTCCAAGGCAAGCTTCTTCAACACATTTTCCTCTTGCTGTTGAGATTTGCAAATTCCTCAACACCACTACTGTGTTGCTAGGCATGCTTCCTCAACACATTCTTCCTCTTGTTGTTGAGACGTGCAAATTCCTCAACACCACTACTGTGTTGCTAGGCAAGCTTCCTCAACACATTCCTTTTGGTGTTGAAACGTGCAAATTCCTCAACACCACTACTGTGTTGCTAGGCATGCTCCCTCAACACATTCTTCCTCTTGGCGTTGAGACGTGCAAATTCCTTAACACCACTACTGTGTTGCTAGGCAAGCTTCCTCAACACATTTTCACTTGGTCTTGAAACGTGCAAATTCCTCAACACCACTACTGTGTTGCTAGGTATGCTTCCTCAACACATTCTTCCTGTTGGTGTTGAGACGTGCAAATTCCTCAACTCCACTATTTTGTTGCTAGGCAAGCTTCCTCAACACATATTCCTATTGGTGTTGAGACGTGCAAATTCCTCAACACCATGACTGTGTTGCTAAGCATGCTCCCTCAACACATTCTTCCTCTTGGTGTTGAGACGTGCAAATCTATTAACACCACCACTGTGTGGCTAGGAAAGCTTCCTAAACACATTTTCGTCTTGGTGTTGAGACGTGCAAATTCCTTAACACCACTACTGTGTTGCTAGGCAAGCTTCCTCAACACATTTTCCTCTTGGTGTTGAGACATGAAAATTCCTCAACACCACTACTGTATTGCTAGGCAAGCTTCCTCAACACATTTTCCTCTTGGTGTTGAGACATGAAAATTACTCAACACCACTACTGTATTGCTAGGCAAGCTTCCTCAACACATTTTCCTCTTGGTGTTGATACGTGCAAATTCCTCAACACCACTACTGTGTTGCTAGGAAAGCTTCCTCAACACATTTTCCTCTTGGTGTAGAGACGTGCAAATTTCTCAAGACCACTATTGTGTTTCTAAGCATGCTCCCTCAACACATTCTTCCTCTTGGTGTTGAGACGTGCAAATCCCTTAACACCACCACTGTGTGGCTAGGAAAGCTTCCTAAACACATTTTCGTCTTGGTGTTGAGACGTGCAAATTCCTTAACACCACTACTGTGTTGCTAGGCAAGCTTCCTCAACACATTTTC
This sequence comes from Papaver somniferum, assembly GCF_003573695.1. Taxonomy (NCBI): domain Eukaryota; kingdom Viridiplantae; phylum Streptophyta; class Magnoliopsida; order Ranunculales; family Papaveraceae; genus Papaver; species Papaver somniferum. The sequence goes on along the minus strand of NW_020651304.1, from coordinate 3,339,467 downwards.
CTCTTGGTGTTGATACGTGCAAATTCCTTAACACCACTACTGTATTGCTAGGCAAGCTTCCTCAACACATTTTCCTCTTGGTGTTGAGACGTGCAAATTCCTGAACACCACTAATGTGTTGCTAGGCAAGCTTCCTCAACACATTTTCCTCTTGGTTTTGAGACGTGTGAATTCCTCAACACCACTACTATGTTGCTAGGCATGCTCCCTCAACACATTCTTCATCTTAGTGTTGAGACGTGCAAATTCCTCAACACCACTAATGTGTTGCTGGGCAAGCTTCCTCAACACATTTTCTCTTGGTGTTGAGACGTGCAAATTCCTCAACACATTCTTCCACTTGGTGTTGAGACGTGCAAATTCCTCAACACCACTACTGTGTTGCTAGGCAAGCTTACTCAACACGTATTCCTCTTGGTGTTGAGACGTGCAAATTTCTCAAAACCACTACTGTGTTGCTAGGCATGCTCCCTCAACATATTCTTCATCTTGGTGTTGAGACGTGCAAATTTCGTAACACCACTACTGTGTTGCTAGGCATGCTTCCTCAACACATTCTTCCTCTTGGTGTTGAGACATGCAAATTCCTCAACACCACTGCTGTGTTGCAAGGCAAGCTTCCTCAACACATTTTCTTCTTGGTGTTGAGACGTGCAAATTCCTCAACACCACTACTGTGTTGCTAGGAAAGCTTCCTCAACACATTTTCCTCTTGGTGTTGAGACGTGCAAATTTCTCAACACCACTACTGTGTTTCTAGGCATGCTTCCTCAACACATTCTTCCTCTTGGTGTTGAGACGTGCAAATTCCTCAACACCACTACTATGTTGCTAGGCATTCTCCCTCAACACATTCTTCCTCTTAGTGTTGAGACGTGCAAATTCCTCAACACCACTAATGTGTTGCTGGGCATGCTTCCTCAACACATTTTCTCTTGGTGTTGAGACGTGCAAATTCCTCAACACATTCTTCCTCTTGGTGCTGAGGCGTGCAAATTCCTCAACACCACTACTGTGTTTCTAGGCAAGCTTCCTCAACACATATTCCTCTTGGTGTTGAGACGTGCAAATTTCTCAACACCATTACTGTATTGCTAGGCATGCTCCCTCAACATATTCTTCCTCTTGGTGTTGAGACGTGCAAATTTCTTAACACCACTTCTGTGTTGCTAGGCATGCTCCCTCAACACATTCTTCCTCTTGGTGTTGAGACATGCAAATTCCTCAACACCACTACTGTGTTGCAAGACAAGCTTCCTCAACACATTTACCTCTTGGTGTTGAGACGTGCAAATTCCTCAACACCACTACTGTGTTGCTAAGCATTCTTCCTCAGCACATTCTTCCTCTTGGTGTTGAGACGTGCAAATTCCTCATCACCACTACTGTGTTTCTAGGAAATCTTCCTCAACACATTCTTCCTCTTGGTGTTGAGACGTGCAAATTCCTCAACACCACTACTGTGTTGCTAGGCAAGCTTCCTCAACACATATTCCTCTTGGTGTTGAGATGTGCATATTCCTCAACACCACTACTGTGTTGCTAGGCATGCTCCCTCAACACATTCTTCCTCTTGGTGTTGAGACGTGCAAATTTTTTAACACTACTATTGTGTTGCTAGGCATGCTTCCTCAACACATTCTTCCTCTTGATGTTGAGACGTGCAAATTCCTCAACACCACTACTGTGTTGCTAGGCAAGCTTCCTCAACACATTTTCCTCTTGGTGTTGAGACGTGCAAATTCCTCAACACCACTACTGTGTTGCTAGGAAAGCTTCCTCAACACATTTTCCTCTTGGTGTTGAGACGTGCAAATTCCTCAACACCACTACTGTGTTGCTAGGCATGCTTCCTCAACACATTCTTCCTCTTGGTGTTGAGACGTGCAAATTCCTCAACACCACTACTGTGTTGCTAGGCAAGCTTCCTCAACACATATTCCTTTTGGTGTTGAAACGTGCAACTTCCTCAACACCACTACTGTGTTGCTAGGCATGCTCCCTCAACACATTCTTCCTCTTGGTGTTGAGACGTGCAAATTCCTTAACACCACTACTGTGTTGCTAGGCAAGATTCCTCAACACATTTTCCTCTTGGTGTTGAGATATGAAAATTCCTCAACACCACTACTGTATTGTTAGAAAACCTTCCTCAACACATTTTCCTCTTGGTGTTGAGACGTGCAAATTTCTCAACACCACTACTGTGTTTCTAGGCATGCATCCTCAACACATTCTTCCTCTTGGTGTTGAGAAGTGCAAATTCCTCAACACCACTAATGTGTTCCAAGGCAAGCTTCCCCAACACATTTTCCTCTTGCTGTTGAGACTTGCAAATTCCTCAACACCACTAATGTGATTCTAGGCAAGCTTCCTCAACACATTCTTCCTCTTGGTGTTGAGAAGTGCAAATTCCTCAACACCACTACTGTGTTGCTGGGAAAGCTTCCTCAACACATATTCCTCTTTGTGTTGAGACGTGAAAATTCCTCAACACCACTACTGTGTTGCTAGGCATGCTCCCTCAACACATTCTTCCTCTTGGTGTTGAGACATGCAAATTCCTCAACACCACTACTGTGTTGCTAGGATAGCTTCCTCAACAAATTCTTCCACTTGGTGTTGAGACGTGCAAATTCCTCATCACCACTACTGTGTTGCTAGGAAAGATTCCTCAACACATTTTTCTCTTGGTGTTGAGACGTGCAAATTCCTCAACACCACTACTGTGTTGCTAGGCATGCTTCCTCAACACATTCTTCCTCTTGGTGTTGAGAGGTGCAAATTCCTCAACATCACTACTGTGTTGCTAGGCAAGCTTCCTCAGCACATATTCCTTTTGGTGTTGAAACGTGCAAATTCCTCAACACCACTACTGTGTTGCTAGGCATGCTCCCTCAACACATTCTTCCTCTTGGTGTTGAGACGTGAAAATTCCTTAACATCACTACTGTGTTGCTAGGCAAGCTTCCTCAACACATTTTCTCTTAGTCTTCAAACGTGCAAATTCCACAACACCACTACTGTGTTGCTAGGTATGCTTCCTCAACACATTCTTCCTCTTGGTGTTGAGACGTGCAAATTCCTCAA
>NW_020651304.1:3333868-3336203 GCF_003573695.1 Papaver somniferum | reverse complement strand
ATTTTCCTCTCTGTGTTGAGACGTGCAAATTCCTTAACACCACTACTGTGTTGCTAGGCAAGCTTCCTAAACACATTTTCCTCTTTGTGTTGAGACGTGCAAATTCCTTAACACCACTACTGTGTTGCTAGGCATGCTCCTTCAACACATTATTCCTCTTGGTGTTGAGATATGAAAATTCCTCAACACCACTACTGTGTTGCAAGGCAAGATTCCTCAACACATTTTCCTCTTGGTGTTGAGACGTGCAAATTCCTCAACACCACTACTGTGTTGCTAGGAAAGCTTCTTCAACATATTTTCCTCTTGGTGTTGAGACGTGCAAATTTCTCAACACCACTACTGTGTTTCTAGGCATGCTTCCTAAACACATTCTTCCTCTTGGTGTTGAGACGTGAAAATTCCTCAACACCACTATCGTGTTGCTAGTCAAGCTTCCTCAACACATTTTCCTCTTGGTGTTGAGACATGCAAATTCCTCAACACCACTACTGTATTGCTAGGAAAGCTTCCTAAACACATTTTCCTCTTGGTGTTGAGACGTGCAAATTCCTCAACACCACTAATGTGTTGCTAGGCAAGCTTCCTCAACACATTTTCCTCTTGGTGTTGAGACGTGCAAATTCATCAACACCACTACTAAGTTGCTAGGCATGCTTCCTCAACACATTCTTCCTCTTGGTGTTGAGATGTGCAAATTCCTCAACACCACTACTGTGTTGCTGGGCAAGCTTCCTCAACACATTTTCCTCTTGGTGTTGAGACGTGCAAATTCCTCAACACCACTACTGTGTTGCTGGGAAAGCTTCCTCAACACATATTCTCTTGGTAGTGATATGTTCAAATTCCTCAACACCACTACTATGTTGCTAGGCAAGCTTCCTCAACACATTTTCTCTTGGTCTTGAAACGTGCAAATAACACAAAACCACTACTGTGTTGCTAGGTATGCTTCCTCAACACATTCTTCCTCTTGGTGTTGAGACGTGCAAATTCCTCAACACCACTATTGTGTTGCTAGGCAAGATTCCTCAACACATTTTCCTCTTGGTGTTGAGACGTGCAAATTTCTCAACACCACTACTGTGTTTCTAGGCATACTTCCTCAACACATTCTTCCTCTTGGTGTTGAGACGTGAAAATTCCTCAACACCACCATTGTGTTGCTAGGCAAGCTTCCTCAACACATTTTCCTCTTGGTGTTGAGACATGCAAATTCCTCAACACCACTAATGTATTGCTAGGCAAGCTTCCTAAACACATTTTCCTCTTGGTGTTGAGACGTGCAAATTCCTCAACACCACTAATGTGTTGCTAGGCAAGCTTCCTCAACACATTTTCCTCTTGGTGTTGAGACGTGCAAATTCATCAACACCACTACTGTGTTGCTAGGCATGCTTCCTCAACACATTCTTCCTCTTGGCGTTGAGATGTGCAAATTCCTCAACACCACTACTGTGTTGAAAGGCAAGCTTCCTCAACACATTTTCCTGTTGGTGTTGAGACGTGCAAATTCCTCAACACCACTACTGTGTTGCTGGGAAAGCTTCCTCAACACATATTCTCTTGGTAGTGATATGTTCAAATTCCTCAACACCACTACTATGTTGCTAGGCAAGCTTCCTCAACACATTTTCTCTTGGTCTTGAAACGTGCAAATTCCACAACACCACTACTGTGTTGCTAGGTATGCTTCCTCAACACATATTCCTCTTGGTGTTGAGACGTGCAAATTCCTCAACACCACTAATGTGTTGCTAGGCAGGCTTCCTCAACACATATTCCTCTTGGTGTTGAGACGTGCAAATTCCTCAACACCATGACTGTGTTGCTAAGCATGCTCCCTCAACACATTCTTCCTCTTGGTGTTGAGACGTGCAAATCCCTTAACACCACTACTGTGTTGCTAGGAAAGCTTCCTAAACACATTTTCCTCTTGGTGTTGAGACGTGCAAATTCCTTAACACCACTACTGTGTTGCTAGGCAAGCTTCCTCAACACATTTTCCTCTTGGTGTTGAGACATGAAAATTCCTCAACACCACTACTGTATAGCTAGGCAAGCTTCCTCAACACATTTTCCTCTTGGTGTTGAGACGTGCAAATTCCTCAAAACCACTAATGTGTTGCTCGGCAAGCTTCCTCAACACATTTTCCTCTTGGTTTTCAGACGTGCGAATTCCTCAACACCACTACTATGTTGCTAGGCATGCTCCCTCAACACATTCTTCCTCTTAGTGTTGAGACGTGCAAATTCCTCAACACCACTAATGTGTTGCTGGGCAAGCTTCCTCAACACATTTTCTCTTGGTGTTGAGACGTGCAAATTCCTCAAC
>NW_020651304.1:1520221-1597816 GCF_003573695.1 Papaver somniferum | reverse complement strand
CCCCCCCCTTTGTGACACTTTGACAACTAAAACTCACTGCGTGGGAACGATCCTTACTTCCATTATATTACTAGTTAATTGTGTGGAAATAAGATTGTTAATTTGTTGAGCCTATGACACCCACCAGACGTATTTAAATTCTTGTTTGAGCAAATCATATGCAGGTTCGGAATACCATCCGCCATAGTCTCTGACAATGGAAAACAATTGCAAGGAAAAAACATCGACATGTTGTTTGATACTTTCAATATTCAGAAGAACAAGTCCACTCCTATATACCCTAAGAGCAACGGACAAGCGGAGGCAACCAACAAAACCATAGCGATGAACTTAAAGAAGAAGCTAGGCGCACACAAGAAGAGATGGTGTGAACAACCACACAACGTCCTATGGGCCTATCAGACTACAAGAAGGTCAGCTACAGGGGAAACTCCATTCTTGTTGACCTACGGAGCCGAAGTAGTCATCTCAACAGAGATAATACTCCCAACGACGAAAACGGAGGCATGGGAAAAGAATCTAACAACATACCTGGTGTTAGAAAAGATGGATGACCCTGAAGAAAGAAGAGAAGTAGCTTTGCAAAAAATGGTAAACTATGAACGAAGGCTGGATTAGGAATACAACAAGCGGGTCATCCCTAGAAACTTTGTGGTCGAGGAATACGTACTACGTCAGATACCACCATACCAAAGAAAGAAGGAGTGGGGCAAGCTATCTCCAACATGGGACGGGCCCTACATCATACACGACATTGTCGGAAAAAGGTCTTATTACCTAAGGACCCCCAAAGGTGAAGTATTACAACATCCCTGGAATGCAATGTACCTAAAAAAGTACTACCCGTAAGAGAATGGTGATTACTCAAGAGAAGAAAATAATGGGCAGTAGCCTACCATGTTTTATCCATGATCAAAGGTATTATAAACCTTACTAATCAATGAAAGATACTTTTTGCTAAAGAAAAATTAGTTTTGATTGATAAAATTGGGTTAGAATAGACACCCTCCGTCAGGATTGACGATGAGGCAAGGCAAGGCATAACTGCGCATATGTCAATCTCGGATCCCCTGGGCGAAGGCTCCTTTCATAAGGCATAAGAAAAAATAAGATATCCCCTATAGAGATACCTTTTCGAAGTAAAGAAGTCTTAGCACTGAACGCGTAGGGTTACAGGAAAACTATTGCCCACGTAGGAACCCTCGCCACTACGGTACCTTCTGGCCAAATGATACTTAGGTAGGATGTTGAATGTTCCACCAAAGGTTACGCATACCTTAGTGCCTCGTGATAACTTGATTGTGCAATCAATTAGATATAATACGTCTAAAACAAAAATTCATGCTAAAACATGAGAGAAACAATAATATTAAAAAAAATACGTCTGACATGTCTTTAAAGTTGCAGATAACAAAGGTTTGAACCATCAGAAAGCTTTGTTTCAAAGAAGGGAGACATTATAAAGGCACCTCAACTGAGGGCATAAAACAACAAATGGTCTGGGTAAGCAAAGGCCGAGACAACAAGATCAAGGATAAGGAAGACGAGGAAAGACGACCCCGTCAGCTTGGAGTTCAGCTTCAGCAAAGGCATTGTTGATGTAGTCAATGGCCGAACGCTCGAACTGCACCTTCATCTGGGAGGAGTGAGCCTCCAAATCAGAGGCTGATTTCTGACGAAGCTCAATCGTCTGGGCACTGCGCTGATCATTGTCCTGCTGAAGTGCCTCAGCTTTAAACTTGGCAGCAGCATCGAACTGGCGTGCTATCTCCAAAAAAGATAATTGACCCTCGAGACGGTTAATTTTGGCATTTTCTTCTACAAGCTGCTCTTGGAGACCTGTGGGCGAAAAATACATGAGTAAAGAAAATCGGAAACAAGGGGCACAAAGAATATTGCGGAATAGAAGGAACCCTAAGCTACCTCCAGCATGGCTAAGGGATTCTTCTAAAATATGTTGGGATTCGGCAAGGTCTACCTCAGCAACATCAAGATCCTCCACAAGGGTATCTCGTTCGGTCCGGAGATCCTCAACATCAATCCGGAGTGAAACATTCTCAGAAGATAAAACCTGGTGAACATTCTCTAACTCTTCCAATCTCTTAACCAAAGCTAAGTGGACCACCAACTAGCACTTGGGAAGAATGGATGGCTACGCCATTAACATTGTCAACAAGAGACGTCAACAGGAAGTCGAGATGCACAACGATCCACTTGTGATCACCCTACCAATACATGGGTGGAATGTTACGAAGGTCCTTATTGATGGGGGCAGCTCGTTAAATGTATTTTTCTACGAACCCTACTTACGTATGGGTTTCACAGCTAAACAAATGGATTCGTCCACTTGCACAATATACGGTTTCAATGGAGAAGTCTCTAGACCCAAAGGAGAAATCGTCCTGCAGGTACACGCAGGACCCTTAGTAACCAATACAAGGTTCTGTGTTATGGAAGCACCTTCTCCTTACAACGTCATCATGGGACGACTATGGGTCTATCGGTTAAGAGGAACGACTTCAACCTATCATCAGTACCTTCGATTCCATACAACCATGGGTGAAATGGAAATCAAAGGTGATCAACAAGATGCAAGGCTATGCAATTTAGTAGAGGTAAGACTCGACGAAGAAAGAGTTGTCGCACAACAACACGAAGGGAAAACGCCAACGAAGTAAAGGATGGAGGCTTCAAAGTGCCTGAAGCCCCCTCAGTTCGAGAAGCAAGCACATCCTCCACGACCTCAGAAACAAACCTTCTCACCGGTGGAACCAACAAAGAAAATCAACATTGGAACGAAGGCGGAACCAAAGATGATCAACATCGGAACTTTACTAGAAGAGGATAAGAAGATGCAATTACAAAGGTTACTACGGGACTACGCAGATGTCTTTGCGTGGTAAATGGAAGACATGCGAGGAATTGACCCGAATTTGGTCTCCCACCACCTTTATCTCAAACCAGAAATACCACCATTCAAACAATGTATCCGCAAGGTGGCATATATCAAACAAGAGGCAGTAGAGAAGGAGTTGCAAAACCTCCTAGCAGAAGGATTCATACGAGAAGTCAAGTATCCCACGTGGATATCCAACATGGTCATTGTACTTAAGAAGAACGGAGGTGCACACATCTGCATTGACTTTAACAATCTCAACAAGGCGTGCCCCAAGGACAGCTACCCGCTGCAAAATATTGACCAGTTGGTCAATGCAACCGAAGGTCATCAGATATTATCCTTCATGGACGGCTACTCTTGTTACAACCAAATCTCCCTTGCAGAAGAAGATCGGGAGCATACTGCGTTCTTTACCCCACGAGGCAACATACCAACGATTGGTAGACAAAATCTTTAAGCCATGGATATGCAAGATATTAGAGGTCTACGTGGACGATATGCTAGTCAAGAGCAAAGAGGCGAAAAACCACCTGTCAGACCTAAGGGAGATATTTGAAGCCATGAGAAACTTTCACATGAAAGTAACTACACCAAGGTGGAGAAACTTATATATGCCTTAGTAGTGGAAACACAAAAACTAAGGATATATTTTGATGAACATACCATCTGAGTCTTCACGAAAGCTCGGATAGGGCAAATCCTCGATAGCACGAAGAAAATTGGAAGGGTAGCAACATGGAATGCCATGATCAAACAGTTTCACATAATCTTTGAAACTAGAAAGGCTGAGAAATCACAAATCTTGGCTTACTTTCTGGCAGACCTACCCCTCAGCGATGAAGCGGAGATAAACGACATCCCAGGAATGGAGGAAGATAAGAAAGAACCAGAAGATCTGCTGGAACCTCAGAATTCACGAAGATGGGAGATATTCGTAGATGACTCTTCCAACGGAGAGGGCGCAGGCATAGGGATTGTAATAACAACCCCCAACGGAGACCGAATAATCTACGCATTCGTGTTAGAATTCGAGAAATACACCAATAACATCACAGAATATGAGGCGGTCATACATGGTCTACGCTTGGCACGGGAGCTAGGCTTATCAGATGTTCGGTTGACTAGTGACTCAAGCTGGTCATTAGACAAATCGAAATCAAATACCAAACTTTGGATCCAGCGCTATCTTCGTACTTAAAGATAGTTCAGGAGCATGCGTCCAATATTAACAACATAATTTTCAGGCATGTATGTCCAAAAGACAACAGACACGCAGATGCCTTAGCATTTATATCCTCTATGCTAAAAGACAGAAATACCACCGTCGTACAAATTGGAAGGATCTAAGAACCTTCGATAGAAGAACCCATCTCAGAGTTGAGGAGACCTTTGTTGTCCAAATTTGGTCCATGAGAGAAGCAGATAAAGAAGCAAACGAAGAAATGAAATAATCATATTTCGAAGCTGAGGAGTCTGACAAAAACCAATCCATGTATGACGAAGGCAACGAAGATGAAGCAGAAGATGATTGGAGGATTCCGATCCACCAGTATCTGGACAAAGGTACCTCACCAGCCGACGTTAAGGAAGCTCGAAATCTCGAATCAAAAGCAGCAATGTACAACCTTCGTGATGGAATATTGTATAGGATGTCGTTTTTCGGACCACTAAGGCGGTGCCTCTCACGAACCGAAGGGAGGAAAATACTCCACGATATACACAGCGGAGATACAGGAAACCACAGCGGAAGAAGATCCTTGGCAGTCAAAGCCAAAATGCAAGGATATTATTGGTTAAGCATGGACAAAATTCAAAGAACGTGGGAAGCGGTGAGAAAGATGCCAACGCTTTGCCAGGAAAATCGAAGCACCAACAATGGAGCTCAACTCAGTCATCAACCCTTGGTCATTTGTCAAATGGGAGTTGATATCGACAAACCCTTGATAGACGGAACCTCAAAGATAAAATACCTTATTGTGGCTACGGATTATTTCACCAAGTGGGTGGAAGCAAAGCCTTTGGCAAGAATTAGGGACACAAACGTCTTTAAATTCTTATTTGAGCAAATCATATGCAGGTTCGGAATACCATCCGCCATAGTCTCTGACAATGGCAAACAATTGCAAGGAAAAAACATTGACATGTTGTTTGATACTTTCAATATTCAGAAGAACAAGTCCACTCCTATATAACCTAAGAGCAACGAACAAGCGGAGGCAACCAACAAAACCATAGCGATGAAATTAAAGAAGAAGCTAGGCGCACACAAGAAGAGATTGTGTGAACAACTACACAACGTCCTATGGGCCTATAAGACGACAAGAAGGTCAGCTAAGGGGGAAACTCCATTCCTGTTGACCTACGGAGCCGAAGTAGTCATCTCAACAGAGATAATGCTCCCAACGACGAAAACGGAGGCATGGCAAAAGAATCTAACAACATACCTGATGTTAGAAAAGCTGGATGACCTCGAAGAAATAAGAGAAGTAGCTTTGCAAAAGATGGTAACGTCAGATACCACCATACCAAAAAAAGAAGGAGTGGGGAAAGCTAGCTCCAACATGGGACGGGTCCTACATCATACACGACATTGCCGGAAAAGGGTCTGATTACCTAAGGACCCCCAACGGTGAAGTATTACAGCATCCCTGGAATGCAATGTACCTAAAAAAGTACTACCCGTAAGAGAATGGTGATTACTCAGGAGAGGAAAGGAACGGGCAGTAGCCTACCATGTTCTATCCCTGATCAAAGGTATTATAAAACTTACTAATCAATGAAAGAAACTTTTTGCTAAAGAGAAATTAGTTTTGATTAATAAAATTGGGTTAGAATAGACACCCTCCGTTACGATTGACGATGAGGCAAGGCAAGGCATAACCGCGCATATGTCAATCTCGGATCCTCGGGGCGAAGGCTCCTTTCATGAGGCATAAGAAAAAATAAGATATCCCCTATAGAGATACCTTGTCGAAGTAAAGTAGTCTTCACGTTGAACGCGAAGGGTTACATGAAAACTATTTCCCACGTAGGAACCCTCGCCACCACGGTACCTTCTGGCCAAAGGATACTTAGGTAAGATGTTGAATGTTCCACCAACGGTTACGCATACCTTAGTGCCTCGTGATAACTTGATTGTGCGATCAATTAGACATAATACGTCTAAAACAAAACATTCATGCTAAAACATGAGAGAAACAATAATATTACAAAAATACGTCTGACATGTCTTTAAAGTTGCAGATAAGAAGGGTTCCAAACCTCACAAAGCATTGTTTCAAAGAAGGGACACATCATAAATTCACCTCAACTGAGGGCATAAAACAACAAAGGGTCTGGGTAAGGAAAGGCCGAGGAAACATGATCAAGGATAAGGAAGACCCCGTCAGCTTGGAGTTTAGCTTCAGCAAAGGCATTGTTGATGTAGTCAATGGCCGAACGCTCGAACTGCACCTTCATCTGGGAGGACTGAGCCTCCAAATCAGAGGTCGATTTCTGACGAAACTCAATCATCTGGGCACTGAGCTGACCGTTGGCCTGCTGAAGTGCCTCAACTTTAAACTTGGCAGCAGCATCGAACTGGCGTGCTATCTCAAACGAAGATACTTAACCCTCGAGACGGTTAATTTTCTCATTCGCTCCTACAAGCTGCTCCTGGAGACCTATGGGCGAAAAATACACGAGTAAAGAAAATTGGAAACAAGGGGCACAAAGATTACTGCGGAATAGAAGGAACCCTAAGCTAACTCCAGCATGGCTAAGGGATTATTCTAAATTATGCTTGGATTCGGCAAGGTCCACCTCAACAGCATCAAGATCCTCCACAAGGGTATCTCGTTCAATCCGGAGATCCTCAACATCAATCCGGAGCGAAACATTCTCAGAAGATAAAACCTGGTGAATATTCTCTAACTCTTCCAATCTCTTAACCAAAGATGCATGGGACATGAAGGAAGGCACGAAACCAGCCTCAATAAGTTTGTTCTTAAGAGAACAAACCTCAGAAGATGATGCATTACGTTCTGCAGTAACCTTATCTAAGGAAGCGCATGCATCTTCAAAATCTGAATGATACTTCTTACGTATGATTTCTTGGGCTAAGAAGCGTTTATCAACTAATGCGATGTCCTCCTTTTGCTTTAAAATGAGACCCTCTTTCCACTTAAGGGCTTCGTCATACTATTTACGGAGCGAAGCCATCTGCTTCACAAGATCTGCGTTATGAGCAGATTCAAGAAAAATTTGGGCCTCGTTGTAAATGATCACGTTCATCAACCTGTCAGACTTCTTCTAATAATACCAAACATCGGAGGTCAATTTGGCTACCTGCTCCCGGAGATGTCTAAGCTCAATAGAGTTACCAGCTGACAGGCGTAGGTTGTCTCAGGATAATACTACCAAACGAAAGTAATAACAAAGCTAAGGAGAAGAAGAAACAAACCAATGGATTTGGAGGATTCAACAGCCAGAGAGGAATCAACGGCCTTACGACCATCCTCAACAGCTTTTAAAAATGCGGGGGTCTAACAACCACACCCAACAATTTGTTTGGCAATCTGAGAGGACTTACTCCAATACACTTTCTAGAGAATCAACTAGACAGTCAGACTCAATCGAGAATAAAGTATATCAAATAGTTTAATATCTCTAGCTATTAATTCAATCAGCAAATAGAAATATGCGAGCCTAATTGAATATAATAGGAGTTACTTGAACGGTACCAAAGACCAATGTTCAAGTGTCAATCAATGTAAATCAACAACCAAATGTTGGATATTCTAATTGATTGATCTTAACGCACAACCTGTGATATTTCAATTATATAACAAAATATAATGTGGAAAATAAATAACTCAGACAACAGAACTTTGTTAACGAGGAAACCGCAAATGCAGAAAAACCCCGGGACCTAGTCCAAATTGAACACCACACTGTGTTAAGCCGCTACAGACACTAGCCTACTACCAATTAACTTCGGACTGGACTGTAGTTGAACCCTAATCAATCTCACATTGATTCAAGGTACAGTTGCACTACTTACGTCTCTGATCCCAGCAGGATACTACGCACTTGATTCCCTTAGCTGATCTGACCCACAACTAAGAGTTGCTACGACCCAAAGTCGAAGACTTTATAGACAAATCTGTCTCACACAAAAAAGTCTATAGGATTGAATAAATCTGTCTCCCACAGATATACCCAAGAGTTTTGTTCCATATTTTGATAAATCAAGGTGAACATGAATAGATTGATAAACCAGACTTATATTCCCGAATAACAACCTAGTATTATCAATCACCTCACAATAAACTTAATCGACTAGCGAAACAAGTTATTTTGGAATCACAAACAAGTTATCTTGCCTATTAGAGATATAAAATCTCGAGCCAATTATTTCAATTGCACTCAACACGATAGAAACAACAAGATCAGATCACGCAACTATAAAGATAATAGTTGGGCCTGGCTTCACAATCCCAATGAAGTCTTCAAGTCGTTAACCTACAGGGTCTCGATAAGAAACCTAAGGTTAAAGGAGAATCGACTCTAGTTATGCAACTAGTAACACACAGGAGGTGTGGGGATTAGTTTTCCCAGTTGCTAGATTTCTCCTTTATATAGTTTTCAAATCAAGGTTTACAATCCAGGTTACCTTGGTAACAAAGCATTCAATAATCACCTTAGATGAAAAACCTGATTCAACCAAGATAATATCTTTCAACCATTAGATCGAATTTAGCATGTTACACACAAATGAAATGTACCCTCATTTAGGTTTATGTAACCGTACCTAAACGTGTACACCGGGTTGGTTCACAAATAGTTAACCGAGGTTAGCCATATGATTAATCTCATATCAACCTTATTCATCTTAACCATAACTAGTTCAAATGACTCAAATGAAACTAGTTAAAGAGTTGATCAATTGTTTAGAAAACACAATTGAAACCGAATCGGTTTGATTCACTTGAATCAATCATGGACATTATACCCACGGTTTGTAAAGATTGCATTCCTTATGATTTAAATGTTTAAGTCCATGAACTGACCGATTTGACAAATTTACCAGCTTAAGTATGCGTACTTAAGCAACCGGATTTTGAGTTTATTAAGTTTCCAAACTCAGCAGAAATTTTCGGTTCGAAAACTTCCGCCAGTATGCGTACGGGTACGCATATTTAACGTGACTAGTTTAGGAGTTTGTAATTCCCAAACTCAGCAAATATTTTCGGTTCGAAAACTTCCGCCAGTATGCGTACGGGTACGCATACTTATCTTGTCTCCTTCACAAATTTCGTATAAACACATATGCATACTCTTGGCTTCCGGTTTATGGATTTATACACTAATGTGCGAACACACTATACATGCTTATATCCAAAGATGGTTACATCATCAACTCTTTATTTCAATCATTGGAACATTCTTCTATAATGACAATAGCCGTTTTCACACACTATTAGCATCAAAGTAATTTTCAAGATATTGAAATAATCATTATCGAAACATTCCAAACCTACATCAAATGATTGTATCACACAAACCATGTAAGATGTTACTCGGCAATTTTCTCATGATATAAGATGAACTTGGTCGAAGCAAAATCTTACCAACACATATTTCGAGAAATATGTAAGCGAGATATAATCAGCTCAAAATCTTAAATGTGTATAGAGAAAACTATATCGTAACACGACTTATGTCTCAATATAGGAGATAGTAGAAGACTTTCCAAGTGATAGATGAGTTCAAGTCTCCACATACCTTTTGTCGAAGAAGTTCTACAAGCTCCCCTTAGTAGTTCTTCGTCTTCAAGAGATGGACGTCGAGATATCTAACTCAACTACACTATCTATTTCCTAGTCCGAGACATCCATAAATAGGTTAGAAATCAAGACTTATAGTTTTAATCACTAACATTGACAAACATGCTTGAGCTAGCAATGCATGCGAGTTCGACCGAGCAATGATCTAACAATCTCCCCCTTTGTCAATTTTAGTGACAAAACTATCAATACATATGGATTACAAAAAAGATAAAAAAAAAGTAGTTTCTCTTCCACACGCTTGATCTCCTTGGCATCGTCAACGCGACTCGAAATCTCGTCACTTCCAAGTACTCTATGATCCTAAAGGTTGTAAGTTCAGCATCACAGTTGTTGAAGATCCGTAGCTAAAACAATGAGAAAACAAAATGCTCTCAATCATTTTTATACAGTGTCATAACATTATTACACAACATCAAAGTTCAATTGTATCACAACTTTGACAATAATACTATGGTGATATGTATCACTCCCCCTTAGTCAATACATATCTCAACATGAAAACCACTCCCCCTTACATAATGATCCGTAAACCATATGTATTTGTAGTGTGAACTACACATTAATTCTCCCCCTTTTTGTCAAAAAAATTGGCAAAGGTACGAAAATTAGTGGGATCCTAATGAAATTCCCACGGAGATATGTCATGACCAAAAGGTGTATTAACATACCAACAAATTTAGATGCAATCATAAAGCTGAAGCTAAATGCATTCATCAAGGAGTTAATAAAGATACAAGATAACCCTTAAGTATTTCACAACCACACTCCCCACAAAGATTTGGCAATTAAGCACAAGTTCAAAATGAACTCTCCCCCATAAAATGTCATCCCCGAAGGAACAACAAAGGCGACCTTACTTTCACAAGAAAAGAAGGATTTCTTTTGGACAAAATAAAATCACATGAAAACATGAATTTGAATCCAAAGTATTCAATTGAATTATCCACGAAAGAATTCATGATTAATCCAATCGAAATGCACAATTAAATTAATCACAAGAAAACTCATAATTAATTCAATCGGAATTACACAACTAAATTAACCATAAAAGGATCAATTCAATTGGTCATGCTCGACATAAGAGAACTTACGGAGCAACAACTAAAATAACCAAAAGAGAGTGATTAACTTAGTTGATTATGCTCGACATAGGAACCTTACGGAGCAACAACTAAGTTAATCATAAGAGAATGATCAACTCATTCGGTTGTGCTCAACATAAGAAACCTTATGGAACAATCACAGTATATGCACAAAAATGTGGATCGGAGATCGACCAAATACTGCGGAATAGACAAGGATTCATCCTATTATCCATCACTATTTGCACAATGACATACAATAGGCTTCATCCTTGTAAACAAAAGTTTTATCCTTTCTTCCATCAAAATATGACATAAAAGGCTTTAACTTTTGTAATGCCAAAAGTTCATTATATCTTCCATCAATACATTCATATCGACATAATAGAGATAACTTTTGAACAAGTATGGGACACTCACAGGTTCACGGACGTAAAAAACATATCCCATAACAATTCGCAATATATAAAATCATAAAGATTAAAAATTGCAAAAATCATCTTCCAAAAACTTAGAATTTAAGTAAATAAATCTAAAAACATGGAAGATGAAAATTGTTGGACATAGCTATGTGTACTCACAATAGTGGCTATTCCAAACCCTAGTTATTCTTCTAAACACATAAAAAAGGAAGATTTACTAGATATAATAAACTCAGACGAGATTAGCAACCATGGAACGGACAAGGGCAAGTTCATGAGTTGTTTTATTTAGAGCCTCCTTCAAAAACACTAGATTATTTGATGCAATGTTGAGATGTTCATGCACGATCTCTAAATCTTGAAGAAGATTTCCAACCAATTGGACAGACATCTGGATTGGAAGATCTTTTTCATGATCAATTGCTTTATAGCAAATAACGTGAATGGGATCATCGTCAAGTTCAAAGGTTGCTTCATCAAAGTTGTCTTCGTTTTTGCTTCCTTCCATCGTGCACTTGCTCAATCAATCTCAGAAAAGCTCTTGGCGTTACCGAACTAGTATATGAATATCAAGGACTTGATACATATTTAAAGGAAAAAATACCACAAGAGAAACCAGGGTTTCATTTAAACGTTTGGTAACGGGTCAGTGTGCACAGATACAGGATTAAAACCCAAGGCGAGGTCTATTATCAGATGGAGAAAAAAAGGTTGAGAAGATGACAGGAGTCATTGATACAAGGTGACTCGACTGTTATTCTAGGAAGATAAACTAGTGTATCTTAAGAAGGTAAAAGGTAAACAATTTTAAAAACAAACATTTTGGAGTAAACTACAAGAAAAGAGAACACTGTCATCACAATACAACACATACCATTTGTCAATAAGAAAATCTTCGTTGAGGGTTATGTGTATCTTCTCATTGGTCCATAGAGAGGATACACATAAAAGAATAGTCAAGTTGTATATTGATGAACATGAAGTTCATCAGTGGTGTTGACACACTCTTTTTTACTCTCCTCCATATACTAGAATTATTAGGATAATGACAAGAGTTACCCGGATAAGCTGTTTTCCTTGCCTTTTTGATCTTGCGCTTGAGACCGTTGATACTGGTCTTGAGTTCCGAGACACGATTATTGATGTGAATGTAATTAGGAATATTAGCAAGATCATTATTGAGGGAAAGAGAGAAGTTTGAAGAATTTTTCTTTCTTCGACACCTTTTTCTTCTTACAGGTCTTTCAAAATTATCAGTCATCCACACTACATTGTTCCTTTTACAGTTATAAGTAGAAGAAATGTTGTGGTCATAGTCAGAAAAAGCCTCTATGCAACCTTTTTCATGATTGTGGAATGATTTTTTAACTGAACACTGAGGAACAGGTTTAACGACTTCTTTCGACATCCAAATAAGAATGGTGTGAAGTTTTTCATTCCGTATACGAAGCTGACATCTTCTTTCAAGATGACCTTTCTTTCCGCAATAATAGCAGTTGACAGGAGAGTTTTTATTTTTCCTCAACTGAGTCATTTTTGTAGGCTCACGAACTTTTCTATCAGATACATCTACGGTAGTAGAAGGATTTTCTTCCTTAACAAAACTTATCTTACCTGTACTTGGAGCTTCTATACCTTTATAACCCAGACCACGTGTATCACGATGTTCTTTGCAAGCTCCAAGCATAGAGGATAGTTTTGTAGAGCTAGAATTGAACTTTTTCAAATTCTGTTCTAATGCCTTGATCCTTTTAAGAGTCTTAATAAGATCAGTCTCCAATTGTTTTTCCCGTGTGAGAAAAGACTTTTCTCCGACATTGAAACATTCTTGTTGAGAGACATACATTGCATCGATTTCTGCGAGATTCTGACGAAGATCATCACATTCAGACATTTTTGAATATATATCTTCGTTACGATATTTAAGAGTAGCTTGTAATAGGCTATCATAATTCTTAAAGAGTTTTCTCAATTTTCTGTTTTCAATGCATAGAGGAGTTAGAAATTCAGCCAAGTAGGATGTTGACTTCTTTTTCTTTAGAAGACGATTAAAGAGGAGGATGTATTGTGACACTTCTTCTTCCACATCTTGTCCTTCTTCTAAATCGCTCCCATCAGAGAGATTATCTAATTGTTCATCAAGACGAGTTTCCCAGTCAAGAGTGGGTTTAGACGATGAAGAAGATGTGACTGATTTTTCAGGCGTATCAGGATTTTTAGCCAAGCTCTCCTGAACTGGTGATGCGTGTTTAGAGACAATATTTTCCATCATCAGATCGCTACAAACACAGACTTGTAAGGTCATTAACGTGTTTGCCTGCTCTGATACCAATTGAAAATGCGGGGGTCTAACAACCACACCCAACAATTCGTTTGGCAATCTGAGAGGACTTACTCCAATACACTTTCTAGAGAATCAAGTACACAGTCAGATTCAATCTAGAATAAATCATATCAAAGAGTTTAATATCTCTAACTCTTAATTCAATCCGTAATCAATAAATAGAAATCTGCGAGCCTGATTGAATCTAAGAGTTACTTGAACGGTACCATACACCGATGTTCAAGTGTCAATCAATGTAAATCAACAACCAAAGGTTGGATATTCTAATTGAGTGATCTTAACGCACAACTTGTGACATTTCAATTATATAAAAAAATATAATGCGGAAAAAAAAATAAAACAGGCACCAGAATTTTGTTAACGAGGAACCCGCAAATGCATAAAAAACTCGGGACGTAGTCCAGATTGAACACTACACTGTGTTAAGCCGCTACATACACTAGCCTATTACTAATTAACTTCAGACTGGACTGTAGTTGAACCCTAATCAATCTCACACTGATTCAAGGTGCAGTTGCGCTCCTTACGTCTATGATCCCAGCAGGATACTACGCACTTGATTCCCTTAGCTGATCTTACCCACAACTAAGAGTTGCTACAACCCAAAGTCGAAGAATTGATAGACAAATGTATCTCACACAGAAAAGTCTATAGGATTGAATAAATCTGTCTCCCACAGAAATACCCAAGAGTTTTTGTTTCGTCTTTGATAAATCAAGGTGAACAGGAACCAATTGATAAACCGAACTTATATTCCCGAAGAACAGCCTAGTATTATCAATCACCTCACAATAAACTTAATCGACTAGCGAAACAAGTTATTGTGGAATCACAAACGATGAGACGAAGTTTGTTTGTGATTACTTTTCTATCTTGCCTATCGGAGATATAAAATCTCCGCTCGGATTATGATGTGGTCGGGTCACATATATTTTGTATGTAACCCCTCTTCATATTTTGACACGTACTTATATTAAAAACCTGCCCCCTCTAAATCCCTGTAATTGCTTTACCTTTTTGAGAAAAAGTAGGAAGTTAAGACAAAAAGTTAGGTTATAAACTGTTTTGGAGAACAAAAAAACCATGTGTCACTATTTAAAGATGGGCCACATACTTGAATGATGTGGCCCGACCACATCGTAGCCGCACCGTAAAATCTCGAGTCAATTATTTCAATTGCACTCAACACGATAGAAACAACAAGATCAGATCATGCAACTACAAAGATAATAGTTGGGCCTGGCTTCACAATCCTAATGAAGTCTTCAAGTCGTTAACTTACAGGGTCTCGAGAAGAAACCTAAGGTTAAAGGAGAATCGACTCTAGTTATGCAACTAGTAACACACAAGAGGTGTGGGGATTAGTTTCCCCAGTTGCTAGAGTTCTCCTTTATATAGTTTTCAAATCAGGGTTTGCAATCCAATTTGCCTTGGTAACAAAGCATTCAATAATCACAGTTAGATGAAAAACCTGATTCAACCAAGCTAATATCTTTCAACCGTTAGATCGAACTTAGCTTGTTACACACAAAAGAAATGTACCCTCATTTAGGTTTATGTAACCGTACCTAAACGTGTACACCGGGTTGGTTCACAAATAGTTAACCGAGGTTAGCCATATGATTACTCATATCAACCTTATTCATCTTAACCATAACTAGTTCAAATGACTCAAATGAAACTAGTTAAAGAGTTGATCAATTGTTTTGAAAACACAATTGAAACCAAATTGGTTTGATTCACTTGAATCAATCATGGACATTATAGCCACGGTTTGCAAAGATTGCATTCCTTATGATTTAAATGTTTAAGTCCATGAACTGGCCGATTTGACAAAGTAACCAGCTTAAGTATGCGTACTTAAGCAACCGTATTTTGAGTTTGTTAAGTTTCCAAACTCAGCAGAAATTTTCGGTTCGAAAACTTCTGCCAGTATGCGTACGGGTACACATACTTAAGGTGGATAGTAGGAGTTTGTAATTCCCAAACTCAGCAGATATTTCCGGTTCAAAAACTTCCACCAGTATGCGTACGGGTACGCATGCTTATCTTGTCTCCTTCACCAATTTTGTATACACACATATGCATACTCTTGGTTTCCGGTTTATGGATTTTAACACTAATGTGCGAACACACTATATATGCTTATATCCAGAGATGGTTACATCATCAACTCTTTATTTGAATCATTGAAACATTCTTCTATAATGACAATAGCCGTTTTCACACACTATTAGCATCAAAGCAATTTTCAAGATATTGAAATAATCATTATCGAAACATTCCAAGCCTACATCAAATGATTGTATCACACAAACCATGTAAGATGTTACTCGGCAATTTTCTCATGATATAAGATGAACTTGGTCGAAGCGAAAGCTTACCAACACATATTTCAAGAAATATGTAAGCGCGATATACTCAGATAGAAATCTCAAATGTGTATAGAGAAAACTATAGGGAGAATTGGACTTTAGTACTCAGGTTTAGACCAACACTAGGCTTTGGTCTAACGTTTTTCCAACGTTAGGGATTGGTACCTGGACTGGACGTTGACTCCAGTTGACCCGTTTAAGTCATGACGTGTATAATTTTTCTGTTAATTATTACATAATTGCTAAAAAAAATTTATCTTTTATAACAATGTCTAACCGTTTCGTCAAACCATCAAACACGTGGACGATCCGAATTAAATCTCCACACATCTAAGAGATATGCGGCTATATTTCAGTACTTGTTTTTTTATTTACTTATCTTTTGCACGAACATAAACTGGTTTGCATCTCCTTATTCTTCGTAAAATCCCAAGTCTACGAAGTCTTTGAAACCCCAAGTCTCAAATCCATATTCATCTTCTTATTTATTCCCATATCGACACCATCCCCTCTATTTTTTCCTTTCTTATGTGTGATTGAAGACTCGAGATTTAGGATTGATATTAATGTTCTACCCTAAGGTTTTCAAATTGAAATTAAGTTTCAGATTTAATTCTCTATGATTAATCTCATATGGGAATTCATTGCCTTAGATTTGTTTCTCTAAACCCTAAATTAGAAACACCATCACATTATCAGTTCTTCAGATTCATCATCTTCAAAACCCTAAGTTCTGAAACTCTTAGATTCTCTCAAATTAATCTCCAATTTCTTCTTTCAATTGTTAATTAACCCTTATATCGACGAACCCATATCAATTTCAACCACCATGTTCAGCTGAATCCAGAACCCATCTCAAATCGATCCCTAATATCTCCTCAATTTCGCTAATTTCTCTACTTTGATCTAGGAGCAGCAATATTCATCACCAGCCTACTCTCACTAAGAAAACCCGTGACTATCTTCGTAAAGTAATCGAATAGCACCGTTGAGGTTGGGATGAATTAGGGTTTGCTGGTTGGAATTTCTTTAGAATACCCGAAGATTGACACATTGTTTTTTTTTTTTTTTTGATTTGTAATGTGTTTATGATGTAATTGGGCTATTGTTCTCTACAGATCCAGAAGATATATGCATGATTTCCTTTATTTTCCTATTATCATTTTGGGTTCTTGATTTTTGTTTATAAGATAAGGTTGAACCGCTGAAGGCTAACAATTGAAATAGATGGAAGAAGAAACATTGATTTTTAATTTGGGGAAGAACACGAAATTAGAGTATTTCTTCGATTACTGTTAATAATTTTTTTTATTTTTTTGAAGGCGACTGTTAACAGTCATTCAACGGTGTTAAGTAATTCTTTTTATTTTCATTGTTATTATAATTATGGAACAGAAGTCAAGAGTTAACCAGTCAACTCCAGTCAACGTCCAGTCCAGGTACCAATCCCTAACATTGGATAAATGTTAGACCAAAGGCTAGTATTGGGAAAAATCTGAGTACTAAACACCAATTATCCCAAAATTATATCGTAACACGACTTATGTCTCAATATAGGAGATAGTAGAAATATAATCCAAGTGATGGATGAGTTCAAGTCTCCACATACCTTTTGTCGAAGAAGTTCCACAAGCTCCCCTTAGTAGTTCTTCGTCTTCAAGAGATGAACGTCGAGAGATCTAAGCTCAATTACACTATCTATGTCCTAGTCCGAGACATCTATAAATAGGCTAGAAATCAAGACTTATAGTTTTGATGACTAACATTGACAAACATGCTTGAGATAGCAATGCATGCGAGTTCGACCGAGCAATGCTCTAACAGTTTTCGCAGCATTATTTGCTCTCTCAATGGCCAACAAGCAAGCATCTAGACACCTCTGAGTTTTCCTCAGATCGCTCTCTAACAAAGATATTTTGGCAGCCGAGTCAGCATCACTGGAAGAAGGTTGTTCCGCACTATCAAGGGCATGATTTTGGCGGGTACGCTTCAGCAAAGCACTCAAATGAGTGCACTTGGCCTTATGAAACTTGAACAAGGTGCAACCAACGTCGATTTGTTTGCAAAGATGCAAGCAACGGAGCATAAGAACAAACGGAGGTTCGAAACAATATATAAAATAAGGAGGTAAAAATCACTTACTGAGTATATCAAAAGTTGAGGAAGGAAATCAGCATATGTGTCCATGAAAGACTCCATCTCTTGGATGCTACCCCTACGGATTTCACCAAAGCTCTGGCCAGAGCAAAGGCAGTCTGGGTCAAAGAACAGATCCTTGGCCACACGATACTGAGCAGACAGAACATCTAACTGTGAAGCAACCTCCAAAGAACCGGTCAATTGATGACGATCAACCTCAGCAGAAAAGGGACCCTTTGAATCCCGCAGTATGGCTTCAAGGATGGCAGAACTACAAAGGCTCAAAATCTCAGGTAATTAACCCTTTCCAATATCTGTAAGAACCCCACCAATCGCTTGAGAGCGAGCATGGGGCATAAGTACTGAATCCTCACCATGACGAAGAGATGGCATGGTGGATGAGATGGGAACCGAAGAGAAGGCTTGGATAGAAGCACCACCTAAGTCCATGTCACCAACAGAGGGAAGATTACCTAGAACGGTCCAATTTGGTGACGAAGGTGGAGGTCCAACAACTTTACTAGCAGGGGCAGTAGAAACAGACTGAGCACTCCCCAAAGAATCCAGCGTAACATTGAAGGAGAAGCTACCAAGAGAAATCACAACCTCCTTCTTCGGATGAGAATCTGAACTACCAGCCCTCACCACAAGAGCCACACCCTTCGCAAATGAACCACTCGAGTGAAGCGAAGTAGCAGGAGATGATGGAAGACTCTTGGAAGATATCACTACAACACTGGTGGTAGCCGTGATAACAGGTTGCAGGTCACCAGGAGCAGAAAACGAGGGTACCTTTGGTAACGAAGTAAGAGTCGCAGCTTGAGTACTAACTGGGTTCTCCAATGAAGCATCACCATCAACGGGGAGGTTTTCACATTCCATAGAGACAAAACGAATGGGCTGGGAATATCTTTGGAAAATCTTCCTCAATATCGTCCAAGTGAGGGCTAAAAGCGGTATCCTCGACGTCCTCCATATCTTCGTCATCTTGTTCTTCCGCAGCATCCTTGGGATCCTCATCAGATTCTTCAACATCAATCACAACCTTCAATTTGATTTTATTCTTGGAAGACTATAGGAGAACACATGCGCAAGCTAAGGATCATGGGCAAAATACTAAGGAATCTAAGAACACTAAGGTAGGGTTGTAATCCTTACCTCCGCATGTGTTGGCGTAGCTGCTTCAGCCATAGCCTTTGTTTTCCTAGTCCTAGTATCTATGGAGTTACCAGCAGAGCCCGGAGCAGTCCTAGCAGCAGAACTCGATGCAGTTCCAGCTGAAGAAGTAGGGGCAGACTGCAAAAAAGCCATCAGAATATCGGACAAAGACTGCAAAGCAAAGAATAAAATGAAAAACCTCCGAAGAAAATGAAGGTTACCTCAAGAGTAGCAGCAGGGTTGAAAACCCAAGGCTGATATCCATCATACTTAGCAGGCAAAGAAAAAGTTGCGCGAGGAGCGCTGGGATCTGCGGTAGTAAAATCGTAGGCCCAGGGACGCACCACACGAAGAGGAGTACGAACCTAGAGATCATCATGATCAAGACGGGTGCGGTCAGGCTTCGGCAAAGAAAGCTTAGCATAATAAGGGATGACATTCAGACCAGTCTTATCAATCTCCTCCAACAGACGAAGGCTGTTACCCTCTCTAATCTGCTTAGCAGTAACATGGATACGACGAGGGCCAACACTCCAAGGAAGAAATTTACTCTTCTGAACGACATCAACATAGGTAGCATTGAAGTTGACAGAGGTATAATCCTCTTGCTTAGACCTCCCAGGAGCAAAAGGATCATAAGATTTCAAAGTGGACTTACCCTTGCTACGGTTCCAGCACTCACGAAGGGCGCTCCAGAAGTTACCAGTGTACTGTATGATACCTCGGACCTCATTTTTGTTCACCGGGTCATCCCTGGTAGACAAAAAACCGTAGTAGAAAGGATCCTTCCTACTAAACAAAAGCAGGAGCATACCTACGGCCAACTGGCCAACACTAATCAAGAGGTTGTTCTTATCATAAGGGAAACTCCGAATCATAGAATCAGTGAGAACATCAGGGCCATCAACAAAGAAGATCTCAAACTTATACAAACGAAAGGACTTGGAGATCTCAGCCAAGGATAAATGCGCGTAGCTATCTTTGTCACGCAGCTGCAGCCTCTGGAGCTCATAATGAGGAGGGGAAGGAGGAAGATCCTCAACAAAAACTTCTTCTACCTCAGCATCCGCAGCCATTTCAGGTTCCACAGCCACCTCAGGTCCCTCAGTATCCTCGGGGGGTGTAGAAGGCGTAGCATCAGGATGATCCATACGCGGAGGTGGATCAGTAGACGATCTAGGCTTCGGATCCCTTCGCACAGGTTTCTTCGTAAGTCTCGTGATCCCTAACATCAACAGGAAGAACAGTCCATCAACAATGGCGGACAGAGATTACAGTCGACTCAAGAACATGATTGGGGTCAAAAATAATAGTACTTTGGGAATGGGTTTAGCAAAACCAACCAAAGGAAATGATTTCATCCTCCCCAAAAAACGAAATGGAGCATGATCGATCAACACATTCAAAAAGAAAATAATATTAAAAATTTATAGACATGGAATAATCTTGATACATTCATAGTGAAAAATACGAAATGAAAGCAAACCCATGTTCTCGAACAACACAGAGAACACATCAAAAGTTACAAATAATGCATGCAAACATTCAAAAGCATCAATAGCATTCGAAAGCAAGTTACCAAAATTGGAGCAAGGGATTCCAAGATGAAAATTCGAAAGACCAAAGAAAAAGCAAAAAACCGCTTACCTGTATGTGATGATCAAGCGCTAAAGAACGAGGGCTTTTTGGAAGTTCAACAGTTGAAAGCAGAAGAAAAACGAAGATCTCAGAGAAAGAGATGGAGAGCGACAGTTTGAAGAGAGAAAATGAAGGTAATGAAATTCCTTCTCTTTATTCTCCTCTTATATGTGGCCAGGGAATCCAAAAATTTGGATGTCCCGAAATTCAAGGGGAAGTTATTGCATGAAGGGACACATGGGAACCACCCAATCGGTACGTGCAAAAATGACGGCGTTACGAAAGTTTTTTCTTCCAATCCAACCAAATGGTAGAATATGAAAGAAAATGGGCAAACTGTGAATATCAATATTCTGCGGAGCACGTGTCACGGTCTCAGTGGTCGTATGCAAGGTAACTGTGTAGCCCTCGCTATACAGAGGAGCCTGAGTAGCAGAGGACACCTTCGTAGATCTACTTTATCATATCCCAAGAAGGGATACCTATACGGCCAAGATAGAAAAGTAAAATCCTAGTCTAGAGAGAGGCAACTGTCGAAGGGACAGAGGAAGATGACATATCTAATCAGCATTAAATGCACAAATCTCTTATCTACACGCTTAATCAAAGCACGTGGAGAGAGATGATGTGGAAAATTCTGACTGGCAAAGATTAGCAGTGAACGAAGGTACAATCTGTACTGAGGCTGGGAAGTTCCCGAAGGAACGTGGGTCAGCTGAGGTGGCAGAGTCCTACTGGAGAAAGCACGCGGTAAACGAAGGTACCATTTGTACGAAAGGTATATCAGGGAACGATGAACCCAAAGACAACAAAGATATACCTGGAGCAGAAGGGGCTATAAATACCAAGCTTCACCAACATACCAAGGGCATTCAATTTCTAGAAGAGAGGATCTAGTCTTAATCTTATACCTCTTTAATGTTTAGAACTTAAGTATTTACTTGAACTTGAGTTCTATCTATTACTTTGGGAGCATTTAATATCTTTGTAACCACCACAAATTAATAAAAACAATCACTCATTACCCCATGGATGTAGACAAAAGTCGAACCATGTAATCTCTTTTGTCTCATGATAACTTAGCACCATTTACGTTATATTTGTGTTCTTCTTTGTTATTGTTATCTTGACTATCTTTTATAACTAAGCATCATCAGTTCAACATAGGCATCAATACTACTTAGTATTCGATTTTCCGAACTGTATACATTACGTAGACTATGGGAAAATTAGTAGTCACAATTACCAATCACTTGTTTACTCCATATATTTCTCCCCCTTTTTGTCACAAAATGACAAAGGTTCGAGCAAATAAAGGTCAAACCGAAAGGATCTTACAAATCCAAAAAGAATTGCACAACCTATAAGAGTTAAGCACGAGGGTTCCACACACCATTTTAGATAACCAAAATCAAAACTGAAACTACAAGTAATTTGGTTTTAATATGTTATCTAGGAAACAATTGCCCGAAGCATTTTTCCCTAATAGTTTAACAAATTGACTAAGAAGCTTAGTTCTATTGTTAAACCGATTGCACAAATACAATCGCTTATTTCGATAAGACCAAAATAAAGATCAGAATTAACTTTATTTTTCTCATCAGGCTCTAATTATTCAGACAATAACTTAGACCTTTCGTCTTTTGACAAGACAAGTACTGGGTTAGTTAACTAGTACTTTCTTGTCAAGGCATTCGAATAGACTTGAATAACCGAATCCTTTCACTTTGATAAGTCTAAGTAAGATTCAAAATACCTTAGTTTCTCTTATCCGGAATCGAATTGGACTAAACAAATGATCCCATATTTTTGTTAAGCCATAAACAATACATACAAACCAAATAAATTGACTTGCACAATTATCTCTCTTAATCGGAAGCAATTGAAACAAACATAAACATTAAAGCAGCGCAATTGCACCGAAATTTCGTTAAGTCTAAAACAATTGATACCAAACCGTAAAGAAAGATATCAAACCAATTTTTCTTAACCGGAAATAATTGAATCACACACACACATATCCATAAATTCATAATGGAATAAACATCAATTGTACCGAAATTTTTGTTAAGCAAAAGCAAAATATATGCAATAAACTCAAGCTTTTCTTAAATAGGAAAACAATTAACTAACAAATTTGTTACCTCAGATTCCGCATCCTCTTCTCCCCAAAAAGATATAACATTATGCGCAAGTTCAAGTTAGAACTCTCCCCCACTACGTTGTCATCCTCTCGCAAGAACAAAATAACAACAACAACAACAATATTTACCAGAGAAAGGTTGAATCGGTTTTAACTATTGCGTGCCAATAGCAAAAGTTGAAAACCCGAAACACATATGCTTTTATGCTAAACAAAATCGATTCAACATATTGTGACCTTTTCACATATGAGCTTCAATTGGAACACCTTATGATCCTTTGATAAAGCCTACCAACATGGGGTAGAACTTAATCCCGCTAAACTAAAAAGTCACACAAACCATAAGGGTTCGCATCATATGAGATCCAATATTAGGGTTATGAAAACCGAAATCAAACATCCCATAAACACATAGAAATAAAATAAAGCATTCAAGCACAGGCTATGTAATCGAAAAACTATCACAAGAAAAATTATAAACTAATAATTTTATTCATAAATAATGGATAGTTTTATTCATAATAGACCTTATATAATAATTGAAATAATCAAAAAATGATGTCTATTTGATCTTTAAACAAATTGTTTAAAGATCGTCTTCAATATCCTCAAATTTATCAGGATCTTCATCAACAGCATCTCGACTGATTTGCCTTATTCTGCATACAACACCTTGATTATGTTCACAGGCAAAAGCATTAACCTTTCTGAAAATGCGAGGGTTTAACAACCACACCTAACAATTCGTTTGCCAATCTGAAAGGACTTACTCCAATACACTTTCGATAGAATCAAATAGACAGTCATACTCAATCTAGAATAAAGTATATCAAAGAGTTTAATATATCTAACTATTAATTCAATCCGCAATCAACAAATAGAAATCTGCGAGCCCGATTGAATATAAGAGGAAGTACTTGAACGGTACCAAAGACCAATGTTCAAGTGTCAATCAATGTAAATCAACAACCCAAGGTTGAATATTCTAATTGATTGATCATAACGCACAACCTGTGATATTTCAATTATATAACGAAATATAATGTGGAAAAGAAATAACACAGATACCAGAATTTTGTTAATGAGGAAACCACAAATGCAGAAAAACCCCGGGACCTAGTCCAGATTGAACACCACACTGTATTAAGCCGCCACAGACACTAGCCTACTACCAATTAACTTCAGACTGGACTGTAGTTGAACCCTAATCAATCTCACACTGATTCAAGGTACAATTGTTCTCCTTATGTCTCTGATCCCAGCAAGATACTACGCACTTGATTTCCTTTATTGATATCACCCACAACCAAGAGTTTCTACGACCCAAAGTCGAAGACTTGATAGACAAATCTGTCTCATACAGAAAAGTCTATAGGATTGAATAAATCTGTTTCCCACAAAAATACCCAAGAGTTTTTGTTCCGTCTTTTGATAAATCAAGGTGAACATGAACCAATTGATAAACCAGACTTATATTCCCGAAGAACAGCCTAGTATTATCAATCACCTAACAATAAACTTAATCGACTAGCGAAACAAGTTATTGTGGAATCACAAACGATGAGACGAAGGTGTTTGTGATTACTTTTCTATCTTGCCTATCTGAGATATGAAATCTCGAGCTTATTATTTCAATTGTGCTCAACACGATAGAAACAACAAGATCAGATCATGCAACTACAAAGATAATAGTTGGGGCTGGCTTCACAATCCCAATGAAGTCTTCAAGTCGTTAACCTAGAGGGTCTCGAGAAGAAACCTAAGGTTAAAGGAGAATCGACTCTAGTTATGCAACTAGTAACACACAGGAGGTGTGGGGATTAGGTTTCCCAGTTGCTAGAGTTCCTTTATATAGTTTTCAAATCAGGGTTTGCAATCCAAGTTACCTTGGTAACAAAGCATTCAATAATCACCGTTAGATGAAAAACCGTATTCAACCAAGCTAATATCTTTCAACCGTTAGATTGAACTTAGCTTGTTACACACAAATGAAATGTAACCTCATTTAGGTTTATGTAACCGTACCTAAACGTGTACACCATGTTGGTTCACAAACAGTTAACCAAGGTTAGCCATATGATTACTCTTATATCAACCTTATTCATCTCAACCATAACTAGTTCCAATGACTCAAATGAAACTAGTTAAAGAGTTGTTCAATTGTTATAGAAAACACAAATAATACCAAATCGTTTTGATTCACTTGAATCAATCTTGAACATTATAGCCACGGTTTGCAAAGATTGCATTCCTTATGATTCAAATGTCTAAGTTCACGAACTGATTAATTTGACAAAGTAACCAGCTTAAGTATGCGTACGGGTATGCGTACTTAAGCAACATAATTTGAGTTGTTAAGTTTACAAACTCAGCAGAAATTTTTGGTTCGAAAAGTTCCGCCAGTATGCGTACGGGTACGCATACTTAAGGTGACTAGTTAAGGAGTTTGTAATTCCCAAACTCAGCAGAAATTTTCGGTTCGAAAACTTCCTCCAGTATGCATACGGGCACGCATACTTATCTTGTCTCCTTCACCAATTTGGTATACACACATATGCATACACTTGGTTCCCGGTTTGTGGATTTATACACTAATGTGCGAACACACTATATATCCTTATATCCAAACATGGTTACATTCTCAATCTTTTCAATCATTGAAACATTCTTCTATAATGACAATAGACGTTTTCACACACTATTAGCATCAAAGCAATTTTCAAGATATTGAAATAATCATTATCGAAACATTCCAATCCTAAATCAAATGATTGTATCACACAAACCATGTAAGATGTTGCTCGGCAATTTTCTCATGATATAAGATGAACTTGGTCGAAGTAAATCTTACCAACACATATTTCGAGAAATATGTAAGCCAGATATACTGAGCTCGAAATATCAAATGTGTATACAGAAAACTATATCGTAACACGACTTATGTCTCAATATAGGAGATAGTAGAAATACACTTTCCAAGTGATAGATGAGTTCAAGTCTCCACATACCTTTTGTCGAAGAAGTTCCACAAGCTCCCCTTAGTAGTTCTTCGTCTTCAAATGATGAACTCTGTGAAATCTAAGCTCAACTACACTATCTATGTCCTAGTCCGAGACATCTATAAATAGGCTAGAAATCAAGACTTATAGTTTTGATCACTAACATTGACAAACATGCTTGAGATATCAACGCATGCGAGTTCGACCGAGCCGTGCTCTAACAATCTCCCCCTTTGTCAATTTTAGTGACAAAACTATCAATACATATGGATTACAAAATAGATATAAATTGTAGCTTCTCATCCAAATGCTTGATCTCCTTGGCATCTTCAACGCGACTCGAAATCTTCGTCACTTCCAAGTACTCCATGATCTTAAAGGTTGTAAGTTCAGCATCACAGTTGTTGAAGATCCGTAGCGATAACAATGAGAAAACAAAATGCTCTCAATCATTGTTATACGGTGTAATGTTACTATTACACGACATCAAAGTTCAATTGTATCACAACTTTGACAACAATACTTTGGTGATATGTATCACTCCCCCTAAGTCAATACTTCATCTCAACATGAAAACCACTCCCCCTTACATAATGATCCGTAAACCATATGTATTTGTAGTATCACACTACACATTAATTCTCCCCCTTTTTGTCAATATAAATTGGCAAAGGTATGAAAACTAGTGGGATCCTCATGAAATTTTCACAGAGATACTTCATGACCAAAAGAGAATACCATATCTACTTATTTAGATCCCATCATAAAGCCGAAGCTAAATGCATCCATCAGGAGTTTA
The DNA here is from genome assembly GCF_003573695.1 of Papaver somniferum. Taxonomy (NCBI): domain Eukaryota; kingdom Viridiplantae; phylum Streptophyta; class Magnoliopsida; order Ranunculales; family Papaveraceae; genus Papaver; species Papaver somniferum. Next base: position 1,570,988 of record NW_020651304.1, on the reverse strand, counting down.
TAAAGATACAAGATAACCCCTAATATTCCACAGTCGCACTCCCCACAAACATTTGGCAATTAAGCACAAGTTCAAAATGAACTCTCCCCCATAAAATGTCATTCCCTAAAGAACAATAAAGGCGACCTTACTTTCACAAGAAAAGAAGGATTTCTTTGGACAAAACCAAAAATCACATGAAAACATGAATTTGAATCCAAAGTATTCAATTGAATTATCCATAAAAGAATTCATGATTAATCCAATCGAAATGCACAATTAAATTAATCACAAGAAAACTCATAATTAATTCAATCGGAATTTCACAACTAAATTAACCACAAAAAGTGATCAATTCAATTGGACATGCTCGTCATAGCGAACTTACGGTGCAACAATTAAAATAACCAAAAGAGAATGATCAATTTAGTTGGTCATGCTCAAACATAAGGAACCTTACGAAGCAACACAGTATATGCACAAAGATGTGGATCGGAGATCGACTAATACTGCGGAATAGACAAGGATTCATTCTATTTTCCATCACTATTTGCACAATGACATATAATAGACTTAATCCTTGTAAACAAAAGTTTTATCCTTTCTTCCATCAAAACAATGACATGAAAGGCTTTAACTTTTGTAATGTCAAAAGTTCATTCTATCTTCTATCAATACATTCATACCAACATAATAGAGATAACTTTTGAACAAGTATGGGACAGTCACAGGTTCACGGACGTAAACAACATATCCCATAACAATTTGCAATATATAAAATCATAAAGATTAAAATTGCAAAAATCATCTTCCAAAAACTTAGAATTTAAATAAATAAATCTAAAAATATCGAAGATTAAAATCGTTGGACATAGCTATGTGTACTCACAATAATGGCTATTCCAAACCCTAGTTATTCTTCTAAAAACATAAAAAGAAGATTTACTAGACATTGAGACCTCTGAAGAATTATTTATCGTCCCCGAACTCCTTGTCGTCAACAACCATGGGAACATAAGGTTCATGGAGAAAGGAGTCAATTCCAACAAACCTTCTAGGCTGATGATATCGAATTAGGGCCTTCTGAATTTCGAGAGTTCTCATAACAAAAGCCTTTATTTGCTGAATCTCCTTCCTTGCTTCCTTCAACTCTTCAAGAACATCAGAAAACTTCTGAGAATTTGAAGGAACAACTCTTGGTTTCGTCACATTCCTTCTTTTTCTTTTCAAAGTTGGAGGTAACGGAGATTTTTCTTTTTCCTTCATGATTGATGGCTTAACAATCATATTAACATCTTTTCCATCAGAACACATGATGCTTGGAGTCTCCATACTTATATGGGTTTGTGAGAGGAAATCACAATTTAAACTCAACATGCAGTCTTAAGATGAAAAGAGTTTCAGAGAGGAAAAAGGAATGTGGGGTTACAGAACCTTTTAACCACATAGGTTCACGCACACTCAATTCACGACACTAAAGAGAGTGAAATTGATGAGAATAACCCTCTTTTTATTGAATTCACAGGGAAGTCCCTTCCAATATCAATTAGATATGAAAGAATTCCAAAACATACAACAAAACTAAGAAAACAAAAAGAAAAGTTTTTTTTTTCTTTTTCTTTTTAAGCCTGAGGTGTGCACAATCTTGTCTCATTTTGATCAGGAACATGAGACAAGATGCACTAAAACAACACAGTCAAGTTGTGTTGTGGTTAACAACAATTTGTCCACCATTTCCTCTTTGAAAGGAATTCACAGAACCCTGTCTATCAAATTGTTTAGACCATACTCTTTGGAAACCAACTTCTTTGAAGAGGATAAAATATTACATACCTCAACGGTTTTTTGAACAAGTTTGAGCTTGTTTGCTAGGCGATTCGATCTTCGTTGAAGTCTCTTGACATGTCTCATCTTGTGTTTATACTTGTAACACTTCGAAAGTTCATGACCCTTGAGTGAACAATAAGAACATTTCCCTGGATAAGATGATTCAGACACACGAGATGTGCAAGCTGCTAGGCACAGAGTGAAACCTGAAAAATCAGACATAGAGTTTCCAACATAAAGGTTAATTTCTTCTTCCAGATTGGTTGAGTTTTCTTCTGGAAGGATATCAAGATTGATGTATGTATTGCTACAATTATCAAAATCAATAACAATATCTTCACAAAGAAGTGCAACACTTGATTTTTCGTCTTCGTTGGAATCATATTGATCAGACATTTCATCAAGGGTTGCAGCAAGACCTTTGTTTCCGGTGTATTTTCTACGGTTAGGACACTCATTCGCAAAATGACCAAAACCTTTACACTTAAAGCACTGAGGAATATCCTCATCATCGGCCTCGTTAGCATCCCTGTTTTTAGGAGGAATGCGATTGTGAAGTTTAACTGACGACCTAGGTTTGTCTCTGGAGAACCGTTTACTTCTATTCAATAGAAGATCTCTAAACTGTCGTGTGATAATAGAAACTGATTTGTCAAGTTCTTCATCTGATGAATCAGTCTCAGAAAGATCATCCTTAGAGACATAAACACTTTTGCTTTTGTCAAGTAATTTAGTGTTCCTTTGTGCTTTGAAGGCAACATCCTTTCCAACTTTGGATGTATGCTCATGATCAAAGATCTTTCTCTTTCCAACCAGCGTATTTCTGGAGAGAGCATCAAGGTTATTTCCTTCAACGATGATATGCTTCTTAGAATCGAATCTAGATGGCAACGATCTGAGAATTTTCATCACAATGTTCTTTTCAGGAATAGTCTTACCCAATGCAAAAGATGCATTAAAAATTTCAGACACTTTGTGGTTAAACTCATCAAATGAATCTTCATCTTCCATACGAAGGTTTTTCCAATCGGAATTAAGGTTTTGAAGCCTAGCTTCCTATTCACTGGTATTTCCTTCGAATACGGTTTCTAAGATATCCCAAGCATCTTTAGACCGAGTATATGTAGTCACATGGTGCTGAAAATCTGGGGTAATGGCATGTGTGATGGCATTCAATACGTCGGAGTTTTGCTTTGCAGCAAGTATCTCTGCAGCATCGTATGCACCAATGTTCTTTGGAACGGTTGCATTACCAATTGCCACAACGGGAGCCTCATACCATTAACTACATAAACCCATGATTGAAAATCACGCGCTTGAAGAAAGGCACGCATAGCAATTTTCCACCATAAGTAATTTGAGCCATCGAAGACTGGTGGTACGTTTATAGAGATAACACCTCTTTCCATATCAGATCGCTACAAACACAGACTTGTAAGGTCTTTAATGTGTTTGCCTGCTCCGATACCAATTGAAAATGCGGGGGTCTGACAACCACACCCAATAATTCATTTGGCAATATGAGAGGACTTACTCCAATACACTTTCTAGAGAATCAACTAGACAGTCAGACTCAATCTAGAATAAAGTAAATCAAAGAGTTTAATATCTCTAGCTCTTAATTCAATCCGCAATCAACAAATAGAAATCTGCGAACCCGATTGAATATAAGAGGAAGTACTTGAACGGCACCAAAGACCAATGTTCAAGTGTCAATCAATGTAAATCAACAACCCAAGGTTGGATATTCTAATTGATTGATCTTAATGCACAACCTGTGATATTTCAGTTATATAACAAAATATAATGCGGAAAAGAAATAACACAGACACCAGAATTTTGTTAACGAGGAAACCGCGAATGCAGAAAACCCCGAGACCTAGTCCAGATTGAACACCACACTGTATTAAGCCGCTACAGACACTAGCCTACTACCAATTAACTTCGAACTAGACTGTAGTTGAACCCTAATCAATCTCACACTAATTCAAGGTACAATTGCGCTCCTTACGTGTCTGATCCCAGCAGGATAATACGTACTAGATTCCCTTAGTTGATCTCACCGACAACCAAGAGTTGCTACGACCCAAAGTCGAAGACTAGATAGACAAATCTGTCTCACACAGAAAAGTCTATAGGATTGAATAAATCTGTCTCCCACAGAAATAACCAAGAGTTTTTGTTCCGTCTTGATAAATCAAGGTGAACATGAACCAATTGATAAACCAGACTTATATTCCCGAAGAACATCCTAGTATTATCAATCACCTCACAATAAACTTACTCGACTAGCGAAACAAGTTATTGTGAAATCACAAACGATGAGACGAAGGTGTTTGTGATTACTTTTCTATCTTGGCTATCGGAGATATAAAATCTCGAGACAATTACTTCAATTGTACTCAACATGATATAAACAACAAGATCAGATCACGCAACTACAAAGATAATAGTTTGGTCGGGCTTCACAATCCCAATGAAGTCTTCAAGTCGTTAACCTAGAGGGTCTCGAGAAGAAACCTAAGGTTAAAGGAGAATCGACTCTAGTTATGCAACTAGTAACACACAAGAGGTATGGGGATTAGGTTTCCCAGTTGATAGAGTTTTCCTTTATATAGTTTCCAAATCAGGGTTTGCAATCCAAGTTACCTTGGTAACAAAGCATTCAATAATCATCGTTAGATGAAAAACCTTATTCAACCAAGCTAATATCTTTCAACCGTTAGATCGAACTTAGCTTGTTACAAACAAATGAAATGTACCCTCATTTAGGTTTATGTAACGTACCTAAACGTGTACACCATGTTGGTTCACAAACAGTTAACCAAGGTTAGACATATGATTACTCGCATATCAACCTTATTCATCTCAACCATAAGAGCAAGTCTTATGGTGCAATCCAACCTATTACAAATGTGGAAAAACCATGGAATGTCAAGTCTAATGGCTTCCAAGTTGGGGTTTTCCACAGAAAATCCAAGCAAGGTTCCACCGTTTCGTGGAAGGGTTCATGGAATCCATCTGAACGCCAATAAGAATAGCGCTAAGAAAACGCTATTAAGAATATCGTTTTTTTTTTGTCCGTAGATTTAGGATGAGTTGTTGAAATCTAACGGCTAAGAAAAAATGCTATTCTTAATAGCGTTTTTTTAGCGCTATTAAGAATATCGTTTTCACTATTCCACCACTACACTTGCACTTCCATCCACGGTTCCAAATGCTGAGGTGGCGTGGAAGATGGAAGATGGAACTCTTCCACCATAAGACTTGCTCTAACTAGTTCAAATGACTCAAATGAAACTAGTTAAACAACTGTTCAATTGTTATAGAAAACAAAATTGAAACCAAATCGGTTTGATTGACTTGAATCAATCATGAACATTATACCACGGTTTGCAAAGATTGCATACCTTACGATTTAAATGTTTAAGTTCATGAACTGACCGATTTGACAAAGTAACCAACTTAAGTATGCGTACGGGTATGTGTACTTAAGCAATCGGATTTGAGTTTGTTAAGTTTCCAAACTCAGCAGAAGTTTTCGGTTCGAAAACTTCCGCCCGTATGCATACGGGTACGCATAGTTAAGGTGACTAGTTTAGGAGCTTATAATTCCCAAACTCAGCAGATTTTTTCGGTTCGAAAATTTCCGCCAGTATGCGCACGGGTATGAATATTTATCTTGTGTCCTTCACCAATTTGGTGTGCACACATATGCATACACTTGGTTCCCGGTTTGAGGATTTATACACTAATGTGCCAACACACTATATATGCTTATATCCAAACATGGTTACATTCTCAACTCTTTATTTCAATCATTGAAACATTCTTCTATAATGACAATAGCCGTTTTCACACACTATTAGCATCAAAGCAATTTTCAAGATATTGAAATAATCATTATCTAAACATTCCAAGCCTACATCAAATGATTGTATCACACAAACCATATAAGATGTTACTCGGCAATTTTCTCATGATATAAGATGAACTTGGTCGAAGCGAAATCTTACCAATACATATTTCGAGAAATATGTAAGCGAGATATACTCAGCTCGAAATCTCAAATGTGTATAGAGAAAACTATATCGTAACACGACTTATGTATCAATATAGGATATAGTAGAAATAGACTTTCCAAGTGATATATGAGTTCAAGTCTCCACATACCTTTTGTCGAAGAAGTTCCACAAGATCCCCTTAGTAGTTATTCGTCTTCAAATGATGAACTCTGTGAAACCTAAGCTCAACTACACTATCTATGTCCTAGTCCGAGACATCTATAAATAGGCTAGAAATCAAGACTTATAGTTTTGATCACTAACATTGACAAACATGCTTGAGATAGAAACGCATGCGAGTTCGACCGAGCAGTGCTCTAACACTTTTGATTAATATTTCGAGCGTATTCCATGTTACCGATTCCAAGTTTAATCAGCTTTCTTTGGTTACGGATAACAAAGTAGTGTTGCATGTCATTGATGTGTTTCAATAGTACTGAGGAGGACTTGTCGTAGATTGAGAATATCAATCTTAGCATCCAAACTGTTTTGGACAAGAGGATGAGTCACATCTTCCTTTTCTTTTTCCTTATCTTCACAACCAAATTTCTTGAAGGAATCATCAAGATTGATAGTTTAATTAGACGCCATTCCACTCAATGCTTTCAGAATTTTAGCTTGAGATCTGGTTTGAGGATTCATCCCTTAGCATAAGTTCTCAACTAAGTTGAGGTTATATATATGTACGTGGAATTTATTTAACACATACCATACATATGTGTCAGCCTTAAATAAATAATTCTGACCAGAATTGAAAAGATTTTCGCATCTTAGGAATTAATGAATCACAATGATTCTTTGGAAAGAATTGATCTTTCTGATCGAGTATCAAGAGATACTTTAAACAAGTAAACTTATCCTGTTTACACAATGTTGTTGTAAGACAACCTTTCTACATAAAACATCTTTTGGTAGATTGTGTGTATTCTCTATGTTGAGTAAGATACATATTAACAGGACACACAATGCCCAGGTACTTGTGCTTCCTTAAGGATCCAACACATTCAAGTGTTAGGGTGAGAAGAACCTTTCTCACCAAAGACCTGTTGAGAAACTTATTCCTTTTTATTTTTAGGAACATAGTTGTGTTCCCTTGTACGGATTTCAGATTTGTCCACTTTGTCAGGAATATTGCGTGATGTTGTATCCTTGATTACATCTTGTGCCCAGGATGGTATGTTCTTAGAATTCAAACCCGTGTGATCTTGATCTTCCATTAAATAGATTGCAGATGTATTTTGGTCAAGACAATCTATATGTCCTCTTAAGGTATCCATTCCTTGTTGAATTTTTTTTTTAAACACTTATCAAGGTATACTTTTCGACATGTCTTTGTAAGAAGATCTTCTATAAGGATCTTATTCTTTATTTGTGAATGTTCCAGCGAATGAGTAAGAAGTTCCCACTCTGAAGTTTGATTATATACTTCATTGCACATAGCCAATTTTTGTTCTAAATAATCAGCTAGATTATTCTGAAGCCTGAGTGTTTCTCGCTTTCCTTCGAATATTCTTACATTTAATTGAACAATAAGTTCTAGGACATCATCTAGGTTGTCAATGATTTTTCCCTCTTCTGAATAGTTTTCAACATGTTTGAAAAATCTTTCTAACATTTTTCGAAATTCAGAACTTGGACAGAGCACTGAATCAAATCTCTTTTCCCTTTTAAAAGAAGAAGATTTTTCACTGGTGATTGGAGTCGGATCCAAAACATGCTCCTTTAGTTTTGGATTCGTCCGTTTCTAATTAGGATCCTGATCCTTAATCAAGTTATCAGTCTTAGACTTTTTCTTTGATTTTCGAGAAGATTTACGAGAGAAATATCCATTGACCATTTATGACACCCTATTCTCATTATCTTGATGCACGTTAATTGAGTTCTTCATAAGTTTAGCTTTGCTTTTCTTATTTTGACTCATTTTTTATAGGTTGGATCGCACCAAACACAGGTTGTTAGATATTTTCGTGTTTGCCTTCTCTGATACCAATTGAAAAGACGAGGGTAACCAAATACACCACAATCTTTTATTTATCCACATATAAGTCCTCTACGGAAAGTGATTGTCTATGGACTGAGTCGAGACAATACAACGAATCGGTTCACACTTCGTGTGATCGTCTATGGATACGAGATCGAGACAACACAACAACGAAGTATGATACTTGATAATAGGTTCGGTTTTTTTTTGCTAAGTACTTGAAAATAGGTTCAGACTTAACCAAACTCTATAGGATCACTATCAAGTATATTTGGAATTAACGTTTGTGTATTTTACTTCTAATTATAATAAAACAATTATAATTGTGGAAATAAAGTAAAAGACACAACAAGATTTTGTTGACGAGGAAACCGCAAATGCAGAAAAACCACGGGACCCAGTCCAGAATTGAGTACCCTCAGAATTAAGCCGCTATACAAAATCAACACAAACTTCGTATAATTGAGAGACCAAGCAACTAAACCTATAGTTCACCTAGTTTCTTCAGTATCCATGCGCTTCCGACATTCAATAAGTGCACGCACTGGAACAATTCCTTTAGATCGTGTTCCAAACAGTAAAGGAACAACAAATATGTTTGCTGAAAACTCTATTGATTCTTTCCAATGAAGATATCTCAAGTCATATGCAAAGGCTCTTCCGTTTAATCAATAAACTCCTTTGCCTGGTTAGATCAATCCAATCTTCAATTTCCGAAGTAATAAAATCCGGATTTGTAACAACCAAATAGAACTCAAGAGATCTATTATTGCTACCGATCTCAAGCAACTAATCAATCGAATAAATTCGATATTAGTCGAATCCCAGCCGATCAAGTTTTGGTGCACCAAAGATATAGAAACCGAATCAGAAATCTGCTTTGTCTTCAAATCTTCTTAGATCTTCAATAAACACCTGCACAACACAACTTGAATCTCTTGTAATCAATCACGCACAGAACGGAGTCTGTTAATAATGGATTATCACAAGATGTCTTTAGATTTACAAACAGTTCTAAAGATACTGTCGATACTTCGATCCAGTTTGAGTGAATCTTATATCAGAAGAAAAGATTCTCAAGAATAAACAAACTAGGTGCAATCAAAGTTAAACAACTGTTAGTCAATCAAATTAATCGAAAACTAAAATAAACTGCAATTATCTGGTTTCCCACCAACGGTACTCGTAGAGCTTCTTGATCCCACAGAAGTCTTTAAATGAGCGGTCGTAAGAGATTTCTCATAATTAGGGTACTTTCCTCTCCGGATAGACGGCTCCACCAGTAACAACACAACTTAGGTAGTTTTGCTAGCTCTTAAGATAGTTTGCTCGAAATGCAAACTTGGGTATTTATAGACCAAGGAAGTTTGGACACCAACGAATTTCCAAAACCGAATATTCTCAAGATATGCAATATATTACCAAATCGGTTTTCATAATTCCTGGAAATGCTTTGTCCAAAATAACTGAAATCTCAACTAGAAAATCTCCAACCAGTAAATGCACAATACCGATTTTTATTCTCCAGAGATTTGCAAAAACTAATAACCTTAATAAAAAGATTCTTAGCTTATTTTTGGTTCGGGATCTCCTTGAGTAATTAAGGAATATCTTTAAATAATAAAAGATAAGAATTATTGAGCATGCTCAAAGTATGTCGACATCTTTTCTTATGTAAATCCTCTTTGATATTTACAATCTTGGAAACGATTATACCATACTTCGAAACAAGTTTAGAACTGGTTCATCTGTATTCCAAGACAACTATGTGATTGATCAAATATCAATTCACTAATCATGGGTTTAAGGTTTTACCAAACACAAGGATTGGTTCTACCTCCATATGGTTACTAGGACCGGTTACATTAGTTACCAGGATTAGTTACGTCAATTACCAGGACTGGTTACCATATTCTCATGGTATTAGTTGTGATCGATTACACAAGTCACTAGGATCGGTTACACCAATTACTAGGACCGGTTACGCCAATTACTAGGACCGGTTACAATACTTTTGTGATCGGTCACACCAATTACTAGGATCAGTCACACCAATTACAAATATCGATCATACCATCTCAGGTGAGGACTTAGGATCGGTTACACTAATAAAAGTCATACCAATACATAAGTCAGGCATTGTGACTAGTTTTACCAAGATGAATAACAAGTTATGATCGGTTATACTAACTCACACATATTGGTAATCCAAAGATATGCAATGAATAACAATACCAATAAGCCTAGCGATTTCCCTTTTTATTCATAAAACAAGTTCATGAAATCTTCACCTTTACCCATACACATAATCACAATAGAATTCAAACGATTATGTCGATGTCTTATATGCGAAGTTCAAAAGATAAGAGTTATACTTCGTATTCTATTCCTTAACACTATGTCTACTAGAGTATAATCATTCACAGCTTCGCGGTTATGTTTTCAATATAGCACGACTTGAAAGATACGTTAAGAATGAAACAGTTCAAGTCAAAATATTACTAACCTCAAGAGGAAGGATGATGTTGTTGATGTATCTCTTTACTTCTTCACATTCTTCAAGTCTTCGAGTAATACTTGTATGTCTCATAATCCTAATCTTTCTAGCCTAACCCATACGAAGTTGTCTCTAGTACATAATTACGCGACTCTTTAATTGAGTTTTGACTCACCAAAATATGACAACCAAACTTGACATACCAACGCTTGGTGGGTTCAACCGAGCTATGCTATAACAAGAAATATTCGTCGTTGAGGGCGCTGTAGTATTGATGCTTGAAGAAGTAGGCAATGTGATTTCAGTAGCAACAATATGATCACCAGGTTTCGTAGTTGAAGAAACAGTGGGTAAGTCACTGATGGAAGGTGACACTGGTGCTGAAGTCAAGGATAAAGAAGGCATGAAAGTATCTGTAAGACTGACCTGTGACAAAGTTTCTACACCAAATTGACTGTTTTGAGACATTTATATTTGTTGTTATTAATTTAAGAGACACATATAAGTGTCTCAAACCGTGCGTCCGGAATCTCTTGCGACGCGTAAGGCGACACTTATAGTGTCTCTTAATTAATTTAAGCGACATATATAAGTGTCTCTTTAATTAGTTAGCGACACACTTTTTGTCTAATTAAAGCGACTTATAAATTATTTCAGAGACTTTTATATGTGTCTCAAAATTAAATTAGCATTTTAAAAAAACCTGGGAATTTCCAAAATCCAATTTCCTGCACCTGCAGATTTGATTTTCTGCTTCTGAATACAAATATCTTTAGATTCCCACTCAAGTTGCATAATACATCACATATTCTCATCATTATGACCTCTACCTTCATTGATCCCTTGATAAAGGATCCTCCCGGTTGAAATATCCTTCACACCAAAGCATTCAAACGTAAAAGTTAGAGAGCAATGATTATCTTTGGTGAATTGATAGACAGAAAGAAGATTATGAGATGTAGTGGGAACATGGAGAATGTCATTGAGTTTAAATTCATGGTTATGAATTAGAATAGTAGCTGAGCCATGTTTAGAAATTGGTATACCTTCGCCATTGGTTGTAGTTATCCTTTCGTTACCAGTTGAATAAGAAGTAGAATCAAAACCATTATCATCTGTAGTTAGATGATGTGTCGCGCCGGAATCGCAGTACCAAGGATTCGTATTGTACCAGGGATCCTTGGTACTGAAATTTTTAAGAAGGGATTGTACTGAGTGATAATCACAATCATAACCTCTAACGATCTTTCTCAGTTTATTATTTTCTAGACAAAGAGGAGTCAGATTTGGAGTCAGACACAATGTCGATCTTTTTCCTTTTTAGAAATGGTCAAATAATTTAATGTATTGTGAGACTTCCTTATCAACATCTTCATCAATATCAGAATTACTTTCGTGAGAAAGCTCATCCAGCTGTTTTTCTAGGCGTGCTTCCCAGTTATCCACAATTTTATATGATGTACAAGATGTGACCGTTTTCTCATGTGAAAAAATCTCTGGAAAAGTGTCTGAACGATTCCGAGATGGTGTTACGTTTTTAGAGATTTCGTCTCTGTCCATGTAATCAAACTGCTTCAAACATAGACTTTTTAGGTCTTAACTTGTTTGTCTGCTCTGATACCGGGAGTACCAAAATACACCATCAACTTTTTCTTAGGAAATTATTATGGACAAACTCAACACAACTGCGAGAGTAAAACTCAATCAAGGAAAGTGCCTAGAGTTATATCTCTCTCTCTCTTGCTGTTAGAACGTTTACATAATTGAATCTGTGAACCTAACTACAAAGAGAGTTCTTGGATGGTACCAAAGACCAATGTCCAAGGATCAATCAAGTCTTTTCCAATTAACAAGGTTAGACCTAGCTACTGCGATTGATTAACGCACAACCCGTGATATTTCAATTATAAATATAAACAATATAATGCGGAAAAAGAAATAACACAGACACCATAAGTTCACAGAACGTTAAGTTATGTACCAGTTTGGGTACTAATCTGGTTGTAGAACATAGAACTGTTTTGGCTCGCATACCAGTTTGATTAGTTTAATCCGGTTCCCTTACCACAGTTCCACAATGGTTTGTATACGAACATACATACCTATCTGGAACCCGAAACAAACAGATTTTTCCATGATGTACACAAATCTGAAAGTCGATATCTAGCTACTCCGCTACGTGTACGAATACATGTAATACGACTTCAGAAAAATTCCGAATATAGTAGTTCAATATTTCTCTAAATCGATTCGAAACATTCCTGAATAACATCAACGACATATATCACTGTTTCAGGCTATTTTCGGACGATAAACTTGAATCATGATTTGGTTGCGAACAATAAATTGTTCTCCACCGAATTTGATCAAGTATGAACAAATGTTCATTAAGCTTAGTCATTATATTTCTAGAAATTCATAAACTAAATAATTAGTTCTCGACTCAAAATTCTTGTCTATGCAAGCCAGTCTAGTTAGTTATGCGACAATCGTCTCAAGATAGAAAAGTGAATATAACTTGAGAAATAGGTGGTTCAGTCTTCACTTACCTTTTGTTGATGAAGTTCTCCAAAAGCTTCGGTTGATCTTCGCCTTCAAATTGTAGAATGCAAATGATGACTGGTTCGTTTCTCAACTCCAATATCCTAGACCCGAGACTTAACTAATTGTAGACTAAATCAAGATATAGTTTTGACAAATAAATTTGACAACAAGCTTGATAAAGCAACACTTGTGAGTTCGACCGAGCAATGCTCTAACAGCTACATTTCAAAATTGTGAATCACCAATACCATGTCTCCAGCCGTTGTATCAAGACATCCTCCTTTTCTCAATGGGTCTTTTAGATTAAACATAAACTGTATAGGTAACCTGACCTCTTGAAAGTCTTTTCTTTCCCCCTGGTTAACTTTTTTTTTTACCAATATCGATATCGTTACATATATCATTCAGAAGTTGCTCATTCAAAAGAATGTTTGGATATTCCTTAGTTTCAGCGACTAGACTTGGCTTATGAACTTGTGATCTTTGATTGGTATTTGTGATTTATACTTTTGGAATGACATTAAGCATCCTTGGAATGACCACGAGGATTTTGCAATGACACCATCGTAGGCTTCTTTCCTTTCAACCCTAAGAACAAACAGATTTGTAAGCAAAAGAGATTAATTGATCAAAAGAATTGTAGGAATTTCAAAAAAAATAAAATTAAACTGATTTATCGCCCGATTCAATGGGTAGCCGATTTTTCTTATCAAAAAGAGAAATCAAAGACAAAGGGCAACAATTCCCATACAATACCAACATTGAAAGAAAATCGACTTATTTACATTAAACAAAATTAGAGTAGAAATTTGAAATACCCTTTTATATATATATAATCAAGGCAACAGATGGAGTAAATAAAAGTGATCAATTTTCTTTGCCCATAAAATCTCATGCAAAGAGCAGTACAAATGCACATGGTATCTGCATCGGCTGTTGGCTGATGTATTATTTTATTTTATTTTGTAAACAAATTAAGTTATTTATTATTCATTAAGCATATTATTATATAATTTTAGTTATAAAACAAATCATAAGCGTAAAACAAACTATACAACACAAAATAAATCGAAAAGCTACGGTCAGGGTTACCCCTAGTAAGGTAATAAGTTGATCCTAGACTGTATAAGATAACGAGACTAATGAAATAATGGTTATTTTGAATTGACATGCTACACTTTTCCAAACCGAGTGGGATTTTGGGGAAATTTCTTATAGGATTTTTCTTTCTAGACTCGGAATCAAACCAATAATTTGTTTGATGTTTTTTTACCTAGTTCTTGCCTACTGCTACAACAAGATATAATGAAATAAACTATCATCACTTATCATGTTGAATCATTTCATCCTTCACATAAACACCTAAATACACATAAAACCACTAAAAAATAGAGAGTTTCCTGCTCAAGCACCTCTTATATAATGTGCTATGATTCTCATTCTCTCTTGTGTATCTTTTTTTGCAATCTAACTTTTACTTTCGTCTTTAATTCTAACTTTTAAAACCAATTTGGCAACTCCACAGAAAATTGACCCATACCACCAGCCGGAAGAAACAAAGATGAATTCATCTGGTTGCATATCAAGTTGTGCCAAAGATGTTCATCTTCCTGTTAGAGCTACTTATCTAAATGTTTATGAGTGGCAAGAATCTGATGCTGAAATTCATGAAGTTAGTATGTTCCAATAAAGTTGATGATCATAAGATTAGTGCTCGTTATCGGCATCATCATAGTTGGAACTATAATTCCCCAAGCGTTGTCAATAGTATTTCGTGTAGACAAATGTATTTAAGAAGTTACACATTTTCGAAAAAAAAAAGAAACTGCTCAGAAAAAAAACTAAGAAATGTATTGGAAAATTTAAAGAGAAGGTTAATATGAGAAATTCATTAAAAAAATATGCAGTAATGAGAAAAGTAAAGGAGATCTCATTTCTTTAAGCACTCAAAGAGTAGAACAAATTACACATTTCCCCTTAGGGATGTGTGGTCATCACATAGTGATGGCAACAACCACACTGGTGGCGCAGACCAAACCATGTGGTTTTTCTTAACCTTAGCCCACTTTGGTAGTTCGTGAGCTACTCTATTAGCAGTGCAATTGACATACAAAAAAGAAATAGATTGAAATTTTGTTCTTAGGGTTTTGATGTCTTGAAACAGAAAATGGGTTCTTTGATCTCCCAATAAAATCTTGTTATTGATTTTCTCCATAATCTTTGTTGTATCACTTTCAATAATGATCTGATCTTTCTTCTTCTCCCAAGCAAGCTTTAAAGCATCCCTGATGACTCTGGTCTCCGCTTCCTTGGCTGAAAAACAAACAAGGTAAGTTGATTGAGCGAAGATAAATTCTTGATATGAATCTCTGATGATGAACCCCATTCCCCCATATTGAGAATTTAAATTCCAACCCCCATCTGTATTTATCTTAACCCAATCCTTTGGTGGAGCAACCCAAGCAGAATCTGATTGCTTAGGTGTAATTACAGATATACTATTCAAAATTAGGGGTTTAGGGTTAGTCAATAACATAGATATAGCTTTAGCAAAAATTGCCATTTATGCACAATTTCATTTCTACTTGCCCAGATTGACCACATGATGCAGGGAATTTTGGGGAAAAGATTATCTTTATCAGAGGAGTCTGTGTAGGGTTTAAGCCTTAACCAATATCTAATCATTGATCAAATGTAAAGTTCCTGAACTGTCTATTTTGTATGTTTAGCATTCTCCATACTTCATCAAGTTTAGCACAAGAAACAAGTGAATGCGTAATAGACTCTGACTTCCTTTTGCATCTTGGACAGGTAAATTCAGAGGTGTGTATGCGCTTATGAAGAATAACATTTACTGGTATGGCACCTTTCGTGCTTTCCAAACGAAGAACTTCTTCACCTTTGCAGGTAAGTTTTGTTTCCATAAAGATTGCCATAGATCAGATTTGGATAAGTCCCCACTCACACTTAGAGTAGAGTATGAAGACTTAGTATTGAAGTTATCATCTTTTGATGGAATCCACACGCTTCTATCACTAGAGGGCGATTTTTTCAATCATTTCTGTTGAAATTTGATGAAAAAACGACACTTAATTTTGCCGTATCCGAAGTGCTAGTTTCCTGGATGATGAAATCATTTACTCTTGTGTTCACATCAGGCGCAGTGTTAGCCTTTAGTGTGGCACTCCCTTTTCTAGGGATTCAATTGTCACACCAAGGGTCAATGAAACTTCCTTCCCCCACTACCCATGAGATAAATGGCTTAATCTTTATCACGGTGTTGTGAAGGCATTTCCATGCCCAAGAAGAATAATTTGGACATTTAGTATTTAATACATCTGTTTTGGGAAAGTACTTTAGTTTTAGAACTTTAGCTAGGAGGGAGTCTGGATTTTCCACCAGCCTCCATACACTCCTAGCCGTCATTGCCAAATTATTTACTTCACATTTTCTAAATCCCAAGCCTCCTTCCTTTTTGGATTTACAAATGTTTTCCCAAGCAATCAGGTGGAGCTTTCTATTACTTGAATTGGGATCTTCTCCCCACCAGTATCTATTTAGGTGAGTATCAATCTTCTCACATAGGCTTTTTGGAATAAAAAATATACGCATTTGATATAGAGACATTGCTTCACCTACGTGTTTAACCAACGTAGTTCTTCCTGCCTGAGACTGAAATTGGGTTAGCCAACTATTAATTCTATTTTGTACAACAGTTAGGAGAGAAAACGTGTTTAACCAACGTAGACCTTTTTGGATATTTCATTTGCTATTCTGGTTTCAATATTTCATAGATTGTTAGCATGTATTGCCAGTGTTGATGTTGTTCATGGTGGTAGAAAGTGTTAGTTTGTTATTCTGGACGTGTCCAAAGTTTTTTTTTTTTTTTGTTATATGCCAACACTGTTTTTTTAGCATTTTCGCAATGAAATGAACGTCATTTACTAAATAACTACGAATGCTGATGTGTAAGTGTTTTAATATATGACATTGTCTTTAACACAGCGACTCAATAATTCTGGCGGGAGGCCATATCACGTTTGACCAATGCATATAGAAAAAACAAAAAATGCCCGAAGACCATATCATTACTTTATGGCCACGTTTACATTTACTAAACTCCTATTAAATAAATTCTGGAAATAACTATAAACACCCGATATATAACGCTTTAACATATGTCATTGTGTTTAACGTAACGACTCAAAAATTCTGGCGAGAGGCCATATTATGTTTGACAAATGCCTAAAAAAATAAATGCCCGGAGACCATATAATTAATTTATGGTAACGTTTACAATGTTGGATACAAAAAATACCAAATGAACGCCATTTACTAAACTCCTACCAAATAAATTCTGGAAATAAATAATTATGAATGCTGATGTATAAGCGCTTTAACATATGACATTGTCTTTAAGACCATCTCCAATGAGGGATTTGATCTCTTAAATAGGGGAACTGCGATGTCCAATGGGATTGGGAATTCCCCAAAACCCAATTTCTCTCTCCCCATATAAGGGAATTTGAGTGGGAAAGAAGGGAAATGGGGATGAATACTAAACTAATTAATTTTGTGGCCATGTTTACATCTACTAAATTCCTACCAAATAAATTCTCGAAATAACTATAAATATCAATGCATAAGCGGTTTAACATATACTATTGTTTTTAACATAACGACTTGAGAATTCTGGCGAAAGGCCATATCATGTTTGACCAACGCCTACAAAAAATGAAAAAAAAGGCCCGGAGACCATATCATTAGTGTTGGATACAAAAAATACCAAATGAACGCCATTTACTAAACTCCTACCAAATAAATTCTGGAAATAAATAATTATGAATGCTGATGTATAAGCGCTTTAACATATGACATTGTCTTTAAGACCATCTCCAATGAGGGATTTGATCTCTTAAATAGGGGAACTGCGATGTCCAATGGAATTGGGAATTTCCCAAAACCCAATTTCTCTCTCCCCATATAAGGGAATTTGAGTGGGAAAGAAGGGAAATGGGGATGAATACTAAACTGATTAATTTTGTGGCCATATTTACATCTACTAAATTCCTACCAAATAAATTCTCGAAATAACTATAAATATCAATGCATAAGCGGTTTAACATATACTATTGTTTTTAACATAACGACTTGAGAATTCTGGCGAAAGGCCATATCATGTTTGACCAACGCCTACAAAAAATGAAAAAAAAGGCCCGGAGACCATATCATTAGTGTTGGATACAAAAAATACTAAATGCTCCTGGTGAGGATAAAATGAAAAAAAAGGTCCGGAGACCATATCATTAGTGTTGGATACAAAAAATACTAAATGCTCCTGGTGAGGATTGAACTCACGACCTTTCGCTTACGAAGCGAACGCAATACCACTATGCTACAGAAGCTGGCTGGGTATATTTGTATGTTTGCTAAATAAGTAGTAACTCATTAGACAACGGCAGCCCAACCACTCCACCGGTGGACGCACCTCTAGGCATTACACATTGACTAAAACTTCCTTTCAAGTTTGAACTTTCAGGGCCAATTAGGAGCTGACAATGCAGGCACGCATAGACTAGTTAGGTAGGTTGTGCGGTTTCCACTAGATCATATCACTATCACCTAAGTGCTGGTAACCCAAGAAACAACAACTTGCCTCAAAATAACGATTTCTTAAGATTAAAATCCGCAAGAAGAATGTATTTTAGTTTCATTTTATCGGTGTCAGTGTCACAAAAATGCGTCATGGTTGGTGGAACTTGCGTATAACAAATCATCCTGTATCGCACTAAATAGGTTAGCGGTGGTACAGTCCATTAATCTTTTCTATTATTCTTATTTCTATTTTGAAAACATTGCTATGAATTGCCTTCCTGTTGCTTAAATTCGACGACTTTCCAAATTGATCAATGGTGGAGCAGGGGGATACTACGGATCAAAAGTTTAAAGTTATCACAAAACCTATCATCATAAAATCGACGGTCATAGGCCAGCATGCCAATACCGAGAATGGGACCGAGAGAGTTGAGGTTTTGAAACGGGCAGGCCGCGTGATGGATTCCCAGTCTTAATTCTTAAAGACTTAACAAAGTACATCAAGCGCGATGGCCCAACAGTGAACGGTCTACTGACCAGGCATGTCTGGCTGCTGTCTTAACAAAACAAATGAAGGAGCAAAGTCATCAAACTATGGCAAAAGCATCGCTCATTCCAAATGGGGTCGTATGTGTATTATATTGGAATCAATACCCCGTGGACTGGAGCCAGGCATGGAAAGAGTATGGCCATAGGGCTGGAACTGGCCGTGCCCTATACCACCACCTTGCAATAAAGATTCACTAACTGCAACGAATAAAGATTCACTAACTGCAACCAAGACCTGCATTTATTGTGGTGTGCATTCGGAATAACCCAATGAAGGTTCCCGACGCAAGCAATGTAAAACCCCATAAACTAGCAAGATGTTGTTGAGAAGATAAATGATAAGAGCAAAAAAAAAAACAGCCAAGAAAATTTTTGAATCGTAAAGAAGTTCAGTAAAAAAGTTTAAAATTTAAAGCATAGAAATTTATAAAGCATGAATGAAAGATAGAGATGTTCAGTAAAAAAGTTCCTCAAAGTAATCAGAATAATTCAAACTTGAGGAAAGAATTAATTAGTATTTGGGTCGTAGATTTAGGTACGTATTAGTGTTTGGGTCGTAAATTTTTCCAATTTTATGTTTGGGTCGTTGATCCGTTAATCAATCATGTTTCGTAATCAAACTGTTAGTTTAGTTCACGTCTGTTTGTTTTTGTATTTACAAGTCTTAGGAATCTCATAAAGTGATCACAGCAGTTCACTTGATCATCACAAGAATCCAACGGGACTGCAATGAAGATATCTTCTTAGAGGAAGCAACAAAAGACTAGTTTCTGTCTGTGTCCAATCAACATTTTTATGTTTGTGAGTTTATGTTTTTATCAGCTTTACGCTTCTTAGTGATCTTGTTTGTCAGCTTTTTAATTACCAAAATAAACGTGGATTTCACTAGCTTATCATTTATCAAAATACAACCTCGTTCTATATCAACCGATGCAAGTCTTACGAGTATCAACTAAGAATTGCTGAGGTTATGTTTACCTGGAGTTCTTGAACGTCACGAGTTAACTATGTTTCAGAGTTACTGCAAGAAATCAGTAAATAGGAGCCGTCCGACAACACCATTACCAGATCTCGCCCATCAGATGTTCGACAGAATTCCCCACACAGATGGAAAACAGTAGCCACCGATAGTTAACAGTTTGACCATTTGACTGCTTTTACTAACGGGTCTACGACCCAAACACTATAACCGACAAATTTACGACCCAAACTCTAAAGGACACCAAAACCTAAGACCCAAACACTAATTAACTCTTGAAGAAAACCATACAAATACTATTACTCAAGATGAATCATAAAACGGACGTTGACGACTGTAACATTTCGTATATACATCAAGAAGACAAAAAGTGGAAACTGCATTATTCACAATTTGATTCAAGAGAAGGAAACCACCAATAAGTATAACGAAATACAGAAAAAACAACAAAGATATGAAAAAACTACGAAACAATATGTGACATTTTCATTCCATTACCTTCCTTCGGATTTTACTATCTGTGAAAATACTTGACTCATCGAACTTTCAGAGACGTCATCCAAACCGTCTATTGAATTCGCAAACCGTTGATGTTGATCAGTAATACTCGTATTGCTCTCCATGAGATTTACATTGTGAACCAGTGGAGAAAGTTCACCAATTCGGTTTATACTATCCTCATCAGGATCATGTGAAACCATTGCATCTTGAAGTTGAAGTACGTATTCAAGATTCCACAACACATCTCCCATAGTGGGTCGATCAACACCATATTCAGCTAAACATTTCTCGGCCGTCTCTCCAAATTTCCTCAAGGAATCAGCTCTAATTTTTCCTGCAAGATTTGGATCAATTATTTGATCCAACTGACCACTTGTCTGCCATTTCATTGCCCATTCGGCCAAATTCACCTGCTCCCTAGGAAGTGATGGATCGATCACAGGTCTTGCACAAAGAACCTCAAACAGAACTACTCCAAATGAGTACACATCCGATTTCTCTGTCAACTGTTGCCTCCTAAAATACTCCGGATCTAGATACCCAAAACTTCCTTTCACTGCCGTACTAACATGAGTTTGATCAAGTTCTGGCCCTGCCTTCGAAAGCCCAAAATCTGCCACTTTCGACATGAAATTTTCATCAAGTAAAATGTTTGCAGACTTGACGTCACGGTGGATAATAGCCTTTGCATTACCAGTATGAAGATAATGGAGTCCTCTAGCTGATCCAATGCAAATATCTAGTCGTTGCTTCCAACTCAAACTGGGTAGTTCTGAACCATAGAGATGATTTTTCAAAGTCCCATTTTCCATATATTCATAGACTAGGATCATCTCATTTCTTTCATCACAGTATCCAATCAATGCAACTAAATGCCGATGACGGAACTGTGATAACATCTCAATTTCTGTGAGAAACTCTGCCAAGCCCTGTTGAGATTTAGAATTTCCCCTCTTTACTGCCACTTTTGTTCCATCTTTTAGAGTTCCCTTGTAAACCTTCCCGAAACCACCGACACCAATTACCCAACCTTCATCAAAGCTATTAGTAGCATCTTGCATTACAGCAAAAGGAAACCGGTACCCTTGATTCGATGCAGTACTTTCAAGAGTTCTGTTAGATAACTTGCTTCCAGTGCTATGGGAGTTTCCTCCAATCATGGAGAATGGCATCCATATTTTCGAATTCTGGTCATGTCCAGATACCTTTCTTCTTCGCATTAAGAAAAGGAGAAATAAAACCAACATTGCTATGGAAAATACACCTGCAAGGACAAGTCCCACTATTAAACCAACCTTCTTTTTAGGTGCTGTTGCAGGAATGGCAGGACCAAGGCCGGTTAAAGAACTGTTCATCTTCATAATCTCCAGCCCGTTCAGTATGGCATTAGGATCGGCATCTTTCACCGTAGAACGGCCAACACTTATTCTAAGTTTGTTGCTTACACTTGATTTAGTAACGAAGTCCACAAAATATGGAGTACCGAGGCGGTTATTCTTAATACTGAGATCCAGATCTTGGGAGACAATCGAGGCGTTCACAAATACATTGAAGTAGAGCTGGTTAAGAGCTTTACTAACTATATCACAGAAGTGTAATCGGACCAGATACGGGAAACCAGTATCCATATCGAACTCCCATGTAACATTAAAATTGCTGTTGGGGTCACCCCCTGAGTTCATCTCCGCGGCAGTACCATACACAGAGTCAGGAGCAATTTCCTGGGTAGGACCCCCAGTCACATATGTTACAGCAGGAATATTTGACACTGATTTGACCAGGTTTTTGTTGACCAAAAAGTCCTGATCGGACAACCAAGTTCGACCAAGAGTATCATTAGAAGGAGAAACCAAAAGTCCACCCATGTTCACCCTATAAGCAGTCTCCAAAACCTGTTGCGACAAACCCTGGTATTGTCCAGTAGGAGCGAAAGTCTGAGCTTCATCTGGGATGAGTTCCGCAGGGATTGAAACAACTTCCAATGCATTTACAAAAGCAAAGGAATTCTCTGAAGGAGCAAATTCAAGAATAAGTTCATCCGAGTAAACATCTAACGAAAATTCCTTCACTGCAGAACCTTTCTTAGGCTGGAAATTACTTAGGAGAACAATTCGTTGAGCAGAAACGGAAAAACTTGCTAGACTCATGTCATATTCTTGATATACAAAAGGATAAAAATACAGTCTAATCCAATGTCTACCCTTATTCTGTATCCGAAACTTGTAAGAAGACATTCCTTTAAAGATTCTAGCTGTTTGATATAGACGCACACCAGTAATAGCCGAAATTGAATTCGCAGTGGTGTTTGCCATGATATTTTCATCGGTTGAAAGCATTTGAGAACCAGAATTATCAGCACGAAAAACACGATTATCAGCCGGAGTATCAGTATTCGATCCGCAGTCTATAAGGTAATTGTCTATAGGGTCAAATCCATTTGTCAAACTCAACAAACAAAACAGAAACCAAACCCACACCAATGGTTTAAATCTTCTCACTCCCGACATGATAGAAATAATGGACCAACTAAAAAAATTTAACGTCTTTAAAAGCTCAATTCTAGGGTTTATAACAGTTACAGCAAAAATCAACTACAGGAAATCCAGTCAAGCATAGGAAAGAGTTGACCTTTTTCTTTGATTCAGTGACACGGAATTAGATTTTCTGCCTCTGTTTCTTCTTGTTTTTACCCATTCATCCTTCTTCTTCTGATGATCCTTTTGGAGAAAAACATGAAATGGGGTGTGTGTGTGTGGTTTTTCTTTTTCTTTCTTTTTATAAAGTGAGAGAGAAAGTAACAGACGAAATATTGAAGTTTGAGTGAATTGATCGAAGAATGGAAAAAGAGAAGATAACTTTTTGTTTGTTAATAAGAAACTGATATGACATTTTCAATACACTTCATTAAAAGGAGTCATTTACGGTGTGCAGTGTGCATAGGCTGACACGTAGGCTTGCGGCTCTATGATATTTTCATTTTTATTATGCTGTTAGGATAGTGACTACCCAACTAACCAGCTTTTTTCATGTTTAAGTTCCCTCCAAAATAATCGTTAGGGTTTTCTCTTCTTTTATTGTCTTCTCTTTGTAGGCTGTCCGAGTGAGTTTATGTTGTCAGACAATGTTTCGGGAGCAGTGACACTGCCAAAAAAAAAAAAAAAGGAATCCATATTTTCTTTGTGTTTGGCTACTTTTACCGGTTCTTACGGGGAATTGGGCTGACTAACACACCCATTTGTCATACCAGTTGGCCTGGTAAATTGGTCGTGCTATTATGGAAAAATGGTTAAGCGATTGAGTCTCTGTCGCACTGTCGGCGGTCGAGGACCCGCTCGGTTTAGGATTTGTCGCTTATTAGATAATGAAATAACGGTTATTTCCTCCCACATCCAGTGGCGAATCTAGCTAATAACAAGGGTGTGCACTTGCTACCCCTACCCATTGGGCTTCCAAGCCTAAATTATCTAGGTCAAAATTTTCTCCAAGCCTAATTTTGCTTTCTTGCTGCCCCTAGCAAGACTTTGCTTCCCCTTAGTTTAGTTTATAGCTTCGGCACTACCCACGTCTCCCTATAATTTTACCCCATTCAATTCAATTTAATCACACCTCATTTTTTCATTAACTTTATCATCCAACTCTTTTGTACCTTAATCCTCGGTTTACTTTTTAGTTTCAAATCAATGGATTCTTCTGACGAAGAGGTGCGTATTCATATGGATCGATTTAAAGAACAATAACGAATGTTCGTTCAGGCGTTGCGACAAATTGATGATGAGCCAGATGAAGATAGAGAACTAACCAACAATTTGTTGCAGCTATATTGATCGGGGGAAATACCTAGAGATCCAGAGCCAAGAGAAGTGTTCACAAGAAGATATACGTACCGGGGTCGGGATGAATGGCACGAGAAGTTGATGCACGATTATTTTCTTCCTGACTGTGTATTCTCTGATGAAAATTTCCAAGGACAGTTCCGCATGCCCCGACATTTGGTGTTAAAGATTATTGGTGAGCTTTGTCGGGTCGAACCTCAATGTAGTTACTTCGGCCTTAAGGATTCTAGGATATTGATAAGCACGTAAGTGCGACATTTTTATACCCACATTTATACTAGCTAGGTCTCGATATTTAGCTAATAATATTGTTTTAAGTCATTTACAAGAATTACAAAGGAATTCGATCACTTGGAAAATAAATGGCTAAACGATGAGCTGAATGGCGGTTGCGACAACAAAGCTAAAAGCAACAAAAGAGGCCGGGCCTTTGGTGGTCTGCCTTGTACGCTCATGACGCTAACCACTCGAGCCACTTGCTTGGCTCATTCATTTCACGGACAGAGTGAATGGTGGAATAATGAAAGTGGGAGACGTGGCTTGTTCCACTACCACATCTGGTTTCATATGAAAACAAGAAAAGGGAAGTTTCATTTCTCAGTGAAGTTGGTGATGTTCTTATCGAAAGAAAGGGGATCTGAGCATAAGGTCATGGATTTTGTTGTGGTTCGAATCATGAGAATTTGATGGAATTTAGTGACCAAGACGAAGATGCAAGACACCGTACAGATTTATGGCAGTTTACAACAACAAATTAGGTGATTTCAGGGTTTGATTTGAATTAGTGTTGCTGCCTTCTATTCATGGCTGTATAGGGCTCGATTATGAGATGGGTGTTGGTGATTTTTGTGTTATGAAGATGCAGGAGAAGACGGGAGCAAACTGATCTAGCTGGTGGGGTTTAAACGGAAGTCTTCAATTGGGATCGAACTGAACAGCAGCAACCAAATTTAGGGATTTTGGCAGAGAACAAGGTTGGGTTCAGATTCAGTTTGATACATACGGTACAAGTCAGAAAATGGGATTTGAAATTGAAGAATAATTGACTAGTTTTGGATCTGTTATCTGGGGAACCGATGGAGAAACGAAATCGCGCGAAGCAGTAATGATGAGTGTGTTTGCTGGAGTAATTCGTGAAAGTGGTGATTTATGTGTTGCTGTCGTGAATCAAGTTAACTGTATATCAAGGATTGAGTGCAGTTGGTGTTGGTGCTGCGAAGAAAGGAAGTTAAGAGAAATTCTAGAAGACAAAGGGAAGTATGGCTTGATTTATGAATCTGTAGCTTGGGTACTTGGTTGGAATTGGCATTTGAGTTGAATCTGTGTGGGTTGAGATGTTGTTGCTCGATTTCAGTCGATGGAGTTTGGAGCTGAATAAACTGAAGCCAAGATGGGGTTAACTTCAATTGAAGCAGCAACATGGAGTTCCGGCATTTCGGTGTTGATTTTTACATCTGCAACAATGAATATGGAGGTGTGCTTCTTTTTGTCTGAGATTGAAGAGTCGATTGGTTTGGCAAAGCTAGGTCCTGATGTTGGTTGAATGAGTTGTCTATGAGGCTGTTTGTATGAACCAAATTGAGCTTAGGTTACTAATTGTATGGGCATTCACATGAGCATCTTGTGGTGCTCAGTAGAGATGGAACGTGTTGCTGGGTTCAGCCGGGTAGAAAGGTGGTTAAATGGGCAGAATGGAGACTGAGTCGGAAATGTGGCAAGTGGTGCTAAGAAGCTGGTGTGAGCAGAAATATGTGGAAGACGTTACAACTATGTGGAGTGTTTTCCCAAAATCCAGGAAGTGTTTGAATCAAGTAGTTAGAGAAGAAGTCAAGTTGTTGCTGTACAAAGGATGAGCTTAATCAACCAACAAGGGTACAACTGAATACTGCAATCTGAGTTTTCTTTTGCTTTCTATTTTTAGTTCAGTTCTTTTTAGTTCTATTGGGTGTTAGAGTTTTTGATTCAATACTTTTAATGGCTATCTACACAATAATGAGAAGTTAAACCCCTTTCTGCCAATACAAGAGGGGAAGCTTAATGGGTTCAATGTTCTTAAGTTATCATCAATAAATCATTTTAATGCTTAATCCATTTCATATTTGTTTGATTGTTGTTTTGTGTTGAGTGTAAACTTCTTAGATTTAGTGTAATTTCCGGATACATTGAATTCTATGAAATCCCTGTGACACTTCTCAATTGGGCTTTGTATTTAGAACATAATATCAATCTTATGTAATGGTATTTTTAGTTGCACTGAGAGTTATATTTGTCGTATCTTCCGGGTAGACCAGATTATTATTTGTCTCTATTCGAGTTATCTTTTGATGATATTAGACTTGAAGGCCATTAGGTGGAACCTTGTGTCTTGGTAGATTTACATCAACTGTTACTTTTTACAATCATCTTCTGTTTTGTTCTCAATCACAACTCAACTACAAATCAATTTTACATTATTGTTTAGCTTAATAATTCTCTTGAATACCAACAATCTTTGTGGTTCGAACACGACTATACTACACTTCTTTATCTTTGATACTCTGAAAAGAGTGATCAAATTTTGGCGCCGCGGTCTGGGGATTGTTTAGTGTTCCTTAGAATTAAGTTCTGCATCGGTTTATTTTTAGTTTTGTTTTAGAGTTTGCTGATTTCTGTTGCTTCGTAACAGGGAGTAAGATAGCTCTAAAGACTTGGCGACATTGGGAGTTGGTACGGGTGCAGGGAATCAGTGTCATTGCGCCAGTTGTGATTAGGCTGAAATCTAGCCGCAATCACAGCCATTTGGGTAACATTGTATCTGTTTCTTGTTTCCTTTGTGTATGCAATATTCTAGGTCTGGTCAATTCAATCGATTAGTTAGATTTCACCGTGTTGTTAATAGAGTATTAGAGAATCACCCTAGTCATCCAATGGCAGAAGAAGATGCGAGATTAGCGGCTGAGGATGAAGATGCTAGAATAGCTGCTGAAGCCGCAGCCAATGCTGATGGACCTAGAACCCTTAGAGATTATTTGCAGCCGGAAAGGACTTCTACACCTTCTTGTATAGTTCTTCTGGCTAATGCTGGCAATGTGTCGATTAAGTATGGGCAGATACAAGCACTGCTTAAGTTTCATGGATTGGACTCCGAGAGTCCATACATACATTTGAAAGAATTTGATGAGGTATGTACTACTATGCCTTTTGTTGTTGCGACTCAAGATGTTGTAAAACTGAAATTGTTTCCATTTTCTCTCAAGGAGAAAGCTAAGACTTGGATGCATTCTTTGCGACCAAATACCATTAGGATATAGAATGAAATGACTAGAGAGTTTCAGAAAAAGTTTTTTCATATTCATAAAACCACCACTCTTCGCAAAAATATTATGAATTTTTCTCAAAATGAACATGAGTCTTTTTTCGAGTGTTGGGAAAGGTTTAAAGACTTACTTTCTAGCTGCCCTCATCATGGTTATGAAATTTGGAGAAGTATTAACTTCTTTTATAAGGGTCTGAATTATGGTATGCGTCAGTTTGTTGAAATGATGTGTAATGGGCAATTTCTGAATAAGTCACCTGATGATGCTTGGAGTTATTTCGATTCACTAGCTGAAAATGCCCAAAATTGGGATACTTCAGGCACAGCGGATAGGAATAAGTCCAAACCCTTAGCTAGATCTAGGCCTGGAATGTATGTACTGAGTGAGGAAGATGATTTGAATGCTAAAATTGCTAGCTTGCATATGAAAGTTGATGTTATTCAGAAACCAAATGTAGTTAAGGTAGCTGACTCGGTAGAACATGCTTGTGGCATTTGCGAAAGTCTGGAACATTACACCAAGGATTGTCCTACAATCCCAGCATTTCAAGAGGTGTTACATGACCAAGCAAATGCCATGAATACATACAAAAGACCTTTTAGCTCACCTTATTCGGAAACATATAATCCTAATTGGCGAAATCACCCTAATTTCAGTTGGAGAAATGGTCCTACTATGAATGATGTTAATGTTCCTCAAGGGTCTTCATCTAGTAATCCTTATGTGCCACCTCATAAGAAGACTCTTGAGGATACTTTACAAACTTTTATGAAGGGACAGACTCAAATAAATCAGAATACCTTGCAGACTTTGGATGAGCTGAAAACTAGCATAAGACGTATTGAATCACGTCTCAATGTTAGGGAGAAAGGGATATTACCTGCCCAAACTCAACCAAACCCGAAAAGCCGGTATGAAGCTAATAATGTTAATATTGAACAAGCTCAGGTTGTTACAACACTTAGAAATGGTAAGGTGATACAGACTCCAATGAAGGTAAACGAACCTGAGAAGTATCCAAAACCCAAGGGCGGTGACTGTCACAGTGATACTGAAAATGAAAATTCTGATATTGATAAGAAAATGCATGCTCCAGTTCCTCATCGTTTGATGTCTACTAAACCACCAACTGATTATAAAGATATTCTTGATGTTTTGCAGCAGGTGAAAGTTAACATTCCTCTCTTGAATGTGATTAAGCAAATTCCAGCGTATGCCAAGTTCATAAGGATCTTTGCACCATCAAAAGGAATCATAATGTGCAGAAAAATGCATTCCTCACGGAACAGGTGAGTGTTATTCTTAAACACAACACTCCTCCCAAATATAAAGATCCGGGATGCCCTACTATTTCTTGTATAATAGGGAAGTTCGTGATCAAACAAGCACTTTTGGATTGGGAGCTAGTGTAAACCTCCTACCTTTCTCGGTTTATGAGCAGTTGGGCTTAGGTGAATTAAAACCGACCTCGGTCACTCTACAACTTGCGGACAGATCAGTTAAAGTACCGAGAGGGGGTAGTTGAGGATGTATTAGTTCAAATCGATAAATTTTACTATAGTGGATTTTATTGTTTTGGATACTCAACCTGTGGTTAATGCTAGTAATGAAATGCCTATCATTTTAGGTCGCCCTTTCCTTGCAACTGCCAATGCTTTGATTAATTGTCGAAACGGTATAATGAATCTTTTGTTTGGTAACATGACCTTTGAATTAAACATCTTTGATGCATGTAAATACCCAAGTGGTGATGATGATATTCATGAGGTGTATGATTGAAACAATTGTGCAGGAAAAGTTATCTCATCTAGAAGCTAGGGATGCATTAGAATCCAGTCTTCTTAACCTTTTTGATTTCAATGAGGATGGATCCATTGAAGAAGTCAATTCCTTACTGGATTCATCCCCATTACTGGATACAGATAAGTGGCGGTTTAGATTTGAATCACTTCCAATCAGTGAGACCAAGCCACTACCCTCATCCATAGAATTCCCAAAGCTTGACCTTAAGCCACTTCCTAGTGACCTGAAATATGCTTTTTTGGGTCAAAATAAAACATTTCCAGTAATCATATTATCCGAACTTAATGAAGAGCAGGAAGCAATGCTTTTGGATGTTCTTAGGAAGCACAAAAGTGTCATAGGATGGACTATTGCAGACTTGAAAGGAATTGACCCTAGTATTTGTACGCATAAGATTAACTTGGAAGAGAATGCAAGACCTTTCCGACAAGGTCAGCGTAGGTTGAATCCTCACATGAAAGATGTTGTTAAAGCTGAAATTCTTAAGATATTAGATGTAGGTATGATCTATCCTAGTTCTGATAGTGAATGGGTCAGTCCAACCCAAGTTGTTCCTAAGAAATATGGTATTACAGTTGTTGAGAATGAAAATAATGAACTGATCCCAACTAGGAAGGTCATTGGTTGGCGTGTTTGCATTGATTATCGCAAGTTGAATTCTGTTAGTAGGAAAGATCATTTTCCTTTGTTGTTCATTGATGAAATTCTTGAGCGACTTGCAGGTCATAAGTTCTATTGCTTTCTCGACGGATACTCGGGCTATAATCAAGTGGAGATTGCTCGAGAAGATCAGGAAAAAACGACTTTTACATGCCCGTATGGAACCTTTGCCTACAGACGAATTCCCTTTGGGTTATGCAATGCACCAGCGACGTTCCAACGTCTCATGCTAAGTATTTTTTCTGATATGGTCGGTAAGAATTTGGAAGTATTTATTGATGATTTTTCAATCTTTGGTGATAGTTTTACTGATTACTTGCATCACTTAGAATTAGCTCTGATTCGTTGCACTGAAACAAATCTTGTTCTCAACTGGGAAAAGTGTAACTTTATGGTTTCTAGAGGAAATGTGTTAGGTCATGTTGTTTCATCTCAGGGACTTAAGGTAGATAAAGCTAAAACTGACCTGATTTCACATTTGGCAGACCCAAAGAATGTTAAGGAAATAAGGTCTTTTCTTGGACATGCATGATTTTACCGAAGGTTCGTTAAGGACTTTAGTAAAATCTCCAGGCCCCTGTGCAATCTCTTATCAAAATATAAAGACTTTGTGTTTGATGAAGAGTGCAAAATAGCTTTTCAAAAGCTAGAGACCTTATTGACTACAGCTCCGATCATTCAACCCCCTAATTGGTTGTTACCGTTTGAGATAATGTGTGATGCTAGCGACTTTGCAATTGGAGTTGTTTTAGGACAGAGAGTTCAAAAGTTACCATGTGTTATTTATTATGCAAGCCGTACTTTAAATGATGCACAATGTAACTATTCCACTACGGAAAAAGAGTTTTTTTCTGTTGTGTTTGCTTTGGATAAGTTCAGGTCATACCTAGTCGGATCTAAAGTTATTGTGTACACGGACCATGCTGCCCTTAAGCATCTTTTGTCAAAGAAAGATGCAAAACCTAGACTGATTAGGTAGGTTCTTCTTTTTCAAGAGTTCAACTTAGAAATCAGAGATAAGAAAGGATTTGAGAATGTTGTGGCTGATCATCTATCTAGGATAGTACTTGAGTCGTCTTTTCAAAGTGATGTGGTAGAAACTTTTCCGGTGAACAATTGTTTAGTGTGTCACTAACACCTTGGTATGCAGACATTGCAAACTATCTTGTTGTAGGTCACATTCCAGCTCATTGGAATCAACAAGACAAGACAAGACAAAGTTCTTTGTTTAAGTGCAAGACTTTCTGCGGGATGATCCGTTTCTGTTTAAAGTTTGCCCAGATCAGCTGATTCGAAGGTGTGTACCATAATTTGAACATCAAAGTATCTTGAACTTCAGTCATTCTAGTGCATGTGGAGGACATTTCTCAGGTAAGAAAACTGCCCTAAAAATTCTACAATGTGGTTTTTACTGGCCAACACTTTTCAAAGATGCATACTTGTTTTGCAAAGCTTGTGAAAGATGCCAAAAGGTAGGAAGAAATTCTCGACGAGATATGATGCCATTAAATCCTATTTTAATTGTCGAAATTTTTGATGTATGGGGCATAGACTTTATGGGCCCATTTCCTTCTTCTTATGGTTATCAATATATATTGGTTGTTGTTGACTACGTATCTAAGTGGATTGAAGTTGTTGCTTGCAGGGATAATGACAGTAAGGTTGTTACTAAGTTTCTTAAAGAGAACATTTTATCTAGATTTGGCACCCCTAGGGCTATTATTAGTGATAGAGGTACTCATTTTTGTAACAAATCCTTTGAAAAGCTAATGAAATCATATGGCATTACTCATAAAGTAGCTACAACATATCATCCTCAAACGAGTGGTCAAGTAGAAGTTTCCAACCGAGAGATAAAAGCTATATTGCATAAGACTGTAAACCCAAATCACAAGGATTGGTCACTACGACTCATCGACGCATTGTAGGCTTACATGAATGCTTTTCAAAACTCCATTAGGAATGTCTCCTTATAGGCTTGTATTCGGAAAAGCATGTCATCTACCTGTAGAGTTAGAACACAAAGCTTATTGGACAATCAAAAAGCTTAATTTTGACCTAGATCAGGCTGGTGAACATAGGAAATTGCAGCTGAATGAGCTCGAAGAAATCAGAAACGAGGCTTATAATACTTCCATGAACTATAAAGCTAAAATGAAAATGTTTCATGATAAGCATATTATTAGGAAAACATTTGAACCTTTAGATAAAGTTCTTCTTTATGATTCTTGATTACATTTATTTCCTGACAAGCTTAAATCTCGATGGACATGTCCATTTATTGTTAAGAATGTCTTTCCTTATGGTACTGTTGAGACTGAAAATCCAAATAATGGCAATATTTTTAAGGTTAATGGGCAGAGGTTGAATCCATTTTTGGAACTTGTGAATCCAGAAGTCGATACCACGACACTGGAGGATCCTTCTTATGTTTGATTGGCTGTGTTTTTCAGATGTCTGGCTGGAGACATAAAATTCAGCGCTTTAGGGAGACAACCCTTGTGTTTGTGGGTATCACAGCTGGAGGCCCTCACGAGACGGACTCGTCCTCTTGTGTAAGCTTGAGGTTTAAAGGTTTGTTGCATGGGATAAATGCAACCGAACTGACCTGCGACAGTGGTAAAATAATGTAGTTTTATTTTCTTTCTTTTCTTTATCATGAATAATCAGCCCCTTTTCACTTTTGAACTGTTTTTAACCACTGCCACATTGGGGACAATGTAGAAATTAAGTGTGGGGGAGTTTTGGGGTAAATTAAATCCATGCTTTTCTGATTCTTTGTCTGCATATTCAGGTTTCATTGTTTGCTTGTACATCTGAATTTTTAAAAAAAATAAATAAATGATGAAGTGGAATTTTACATGATAGGATCAGTTGTTTAGCGGTCTTTCTACACCACTGTCTAGCTGTTTACCAGACCTTTAATCCAGTTGTTTAGCGGATTCG
Organism: Papaver somniferum; assembly: GCF_003573695.1. Taxonomy (NCBI): domain Eukaryota; kingdom Viridiplantae; phylum Streptophyta; class Magnoliopsida; order Ranunculales; family Papaveraceae; genus Papaver; species Papaver somniferum. Next base: position 1,537,934 of record NW_020651304.1, on the reverse strand, counting down.
TATAGCTGTTTAGTAGACACCTTTAATCCAGCTGTTTAGCGGATTTGTTTTGTTGTTTAGCAGACATTGCTTAATCACTTTTTAGTGGTTCCGTCTAGCTGTTTAGCAGACGTCTCTCCATATCCAGCTGTGTAGCGGATATAATTTTCTTGTTTTGCTCGGGACTAGCAAAATGTAAGTGTGGGGGAGTTTGATAAGCACGTAAGTGCGACATTTTTATACCCACATTTATACTAGCTAGGTCTCGATATTTGGCTAATAATATTGTTTTAAGTCATTTACAGGAATTACAAAGGAATTTGATCACTTGGAAAATAAATGGCTAAACGATGAGCTGAATGGCAGTTGCGACAACAAAGCTAAAAGCAACAAAAGAGGTCGGGCCTTTGGTGGTCTGACTTGTACGCTCATGACGCTAACCACTCGAGCCACTTGCTTGGCTCATTCATTTCACGGACAGAGCGAATGGTGGAATAATGAAAGTGGGAGACGTTTTTTTTTTTTGCTGAATCACCCTTTTTTTCATTTGTTGACAAACTAAAAGAATACAAATGTTACTATAAAACAATAAACAAAGTAGAAAAATTGCAAAAGGTAAGGAATCTTAAGAATCAATTTTAAAGTGACTAAGAATTTGGTTTTCATAGTCATTGTTCCACCTGACCCCTTTTATTCTGACACCATGATCTTGAACAATCTTCATAACCCTGTGCTTGAAACCATGAATATTAACATCACCTCCTTCAAAGAAAACTCTGTTTCTTTGAAACCACAACTCCATAATGACAGTACAATCAGAGATTATCCATACTTCATCAATGATAGGACTGTGTTGTTTAGCTGCAGAAAAAACATCTGAAAAAGAGTATGGCCTGGGAAATTGAAACATATTGCGAAGCCAATTCCAAACCTGAACACTGAAATCACAAAGCCACAGTGTATTCTCCATAAAATCCTGCTCTGATTTGCAGATACAGCATCTAGAAGGCATTTCATATCCTTGTTTTCTTTTCATGTCATCATTCACATAAACTCCTTGTAGAAGCTTCCAAATGTTGCTGGAAATAGTTGGGTGCAAAGGTTTCCTCTATATATAAGAAGACCAATCTACCTTGTCTTCCTTGTGTCTTATTTTCTCCACTGCCTTTGCATTATTAAACATTCCACTACTATGTAGGTTCCATATTATGGAATCATTTCCACTGTGAATATGAGGAAAGTTATCAATCTGTAACAAGTACTGGAACTGAGGATGTATATTCCATTGATCATTAATGATTAAGTCCTGAACTTTCAACTGCATATTGTTATGAACAAAATCAGTATAACCTATTTCATTAATTAGTGGGGATGATCCATACCTGTTATCAAACCATACTGAGATGCTAGCACCATTTCCAATCTTCCAAGAGATGTCTTCTTGTAAAGTAAGCCAAGCCCATTGCAAACCTTCTCTTACTGATGATAATTTCCATTTTGAAAACCATATACCATATTTATCTTTGAACTTAGCTGTAAAAAACAGAGCCCATTCATCTGATGAATATACCAATTTCCACATCATTTTCATCAGCAAAATTTTGTTAAGAACTTCTAGCCTTCTAATACCCAAGCCACCTTCAATATATGGCACACAGATCTTCTTCCAAGATAAAGTTTTGTACTTTCTAACCTCTCCATCACCTGACCATAGAAAGTTCCTTATTAGTTTTTCACATATCTTAATAACTGAAGATGGCCATTTATAAACTGTCATATTGTAAAGAGGGTAGCTGCACAAAACTGTTTTTACAAGAATCAGTCTATCATGAAAATATAATAATCTTCCTTTCCAAGCTGCAAGTTTTCTCTGAAGCATAAGAACTATTGGCCAGACCATTTCAGTAGTTACTCTTCCTGGAGCTAGAATGATACCAAGATACTTATCAGGAAAATTAGATATATCCATACCAACTATGCTGCTAATTTGTTGCTTTCTGGTTGAATTAGTACCATCAATGAAACACTTGCTTTTGGCTTTGTTAATCATCTGGCCAGAGCTATGTTGATATTTGTCAATCAGCTTAAATAGGCAAAACAAAGTCTTCTTATCTCCATTACAGCATAAGAAAACATCATCAGCAAAAAATAAGTGTGTTGGATATATTCCATTTCTAACTACCATTGGAGTTATCTGCCTGTATTAACCAAATTTGTGATATTTCTACTCAATACATCTTCCATCAAAATAAATAAAATAGGGGATAAAGGATCACCCTGCTTAAGACCCATATGCATTGAGAAAAAGCCACATGGTCCTCCATTGACCATTACTGATAATTTTGCATATTTAAACATAGTTAACAACCAATCACACCAAGATGATGAAAATCCATATTTGTGCATAACTTTAAGAAGAAAAGTCCAACTTACAGAATCATAAGCCTGTGATATGTCCAGTTTAAAAGACACATTACCGCCTCTTCTCTTTTTCCTCATTTCATTTACCATCTCTGAAGTTAGAAGTATTTGTTCTTGAATGCTTCTTCCTTTAACATAAGCAGCCTGTTGTGATGAAATTAACTTCTCCATGAGTCCATTCATTCTGACAGAAATTATCTTTGTGAAAATTTTAAACAATACATTACTCAATCCAATTGGTCTATATTGGATTGCTTTCTTAGCACCTGCACATTTAGGAATGAGGGTTAAGAAATTTGAATTCAGGCCTTTGGGGATAAATCTTCTTCTCCAACAAAATTGTATGGCATCTTTTAAATCCAATTGAATTATATCCCAGCAACTTTTATAAAAGGATCCGGGAAATCCATCTGGACCAAGGGCACTATCTGAGTCCATTTCAAAAACAATTTCTTGGTCTTCATCTGTAATAACTGAGGGAATAACATCAAGCAATTCTTCAGAAACATCAACATCTTGAGCTTCAAATTTTTGTTGAAAATGCTTGACTAAAGTATCTGCAATTTGAGATTGATCACTAATAATATTTCCATTTGCATCTTCTAGTTCACTAATTGTATTTCTTGCTTGTCTAATCTTCATTCTAGCATGAAAGTATGCAGTGTTTGCAGAACCATCTTTAATCCATTTTTCTCTTGACTTAAGTCTCATAAGAGTATTTGCTTGAACTTCTCTTCTTGCATGTTCATTTTGTGCTTCTACTAAGTTGGCCAAAAGATCTTCATTTAAGGGATTTTGATCAGATAACTCCATTGCTTTTTGAACTTTCTCTTCTGCTTCCTTAATTTTTGTATTAATATTACCAAATACACTCCAATTCCACTCACTTAAGAACTTTTTTAGCTTTTTTAGCTTCTGCATGAAAATAAAAGATGGATCACCAATAATATTCTCAGTCCATACTTTCTTCACTTCACTTAAGAATGATGGATGATCAATCCACATTTTCTGAAATTTCCAGGGAACATTCTTTGGTCTGGGTATGCTTGCAAAACCACATAATAATGGAGCATCATCTGAAACTATCCTCAATCCAACCTTATATCCCCAATCACCATACTTCTGTAACTATAAAGACTTGAAAATGACTCTATCTAGAACACATAGGATTCTTTTTATTCCTTGTTGACAATTGGACCAAGTGTATTGCTGACATGTACTAGGAGCTTGAATTAAGTTACATTCATTAAGGCAATGAATAAAATCCATCATTGAAATTCTGTTTGGAGCTTTACCACCAAATTTCTCTTCAGGTGAAATTATAGCATTAAAGTCACCTAAAACAACCCATGGTTTTTGTAGCTGACTAATGATTTCCATCTCTGACCATAGAAACTTTCTTTGACTCTTTTTAACATGAGCATGAACACCAGAAACTAATACTTCACCGATACTGACAGTTACCATTTGGCTACACATTGAAATAACTTGAGGAGTAGATAAAGAAGAATTCCAGAATAACCATAAATTACCTTTTGTAGATGAGGTTGAATTATGTATGACCATACTTTTCATTCCAGGGAGATTTAATTGACTGCAAAAAGAAGCACTACAAGAAATTTTTGGTTCTGCAACCCAAACTAGAGATGGGTAAAATTGATTCACCAAAGACCTTAGTTTATTCTGAGCCCTAGGTCTTCTTAGGCCCCGAATATTCCAATATATGATCTTCATCTTGGTGGTGGAGGATTTTTGGTACCTCCCTTACCATGATTTTGTCTGAGATTATGTTTCTTATTTGTAACAATTGGATTACCACCTTTAACTGCACATGGAGAATGTTGAGAAGTGGAAGAAGTAGAAGTACGATTAATCACTTTCTTTTCAACCACTTTTGACCATGAAGTAACCTTAACAGTTTCATCAGAGACTGTCCCTATCTTTCCATCTACAAATTTGATTTGAGGAGTTTCTACAACATCAGCTGTCTTATCTTCATTAACCATAGTACTTCAAGAATATTTTCTTGAACACATTCAAGAGGACTGAATCTCCCAGTAGTAGCATTGTGAATAATTTGATGAACTGGAACTGTTGGAGTAATATGAATTGTATGGATGACAGAGTCTTCATTGTCATCTGCTGATGTATCATAAATATCAAAGGGCAATGACCTAGTGACACTTGCTGAAGATAAAGCATTCAAATTGTTTGTTGAACTTGATTTAGGCTTCTAAAGAATTTCTGAGGAACTCTTAGGCTGTTGTGGAGTAATTATGTTTTCTGAATTAGTTTCATTCCTTTTTGCTTTTTCTACTCTACATTCTATGATAAAGTGACCTACCATTTTGCAGCTACTGCAGTATTTTGGACAATCTGGAATGGAAACCTCTTGAAAAAAAACCCATATTTAGTCCCAATCCATACTTTGTTTGGAACTGAAGAAGCAAAATCTACCTCAACCAAGACATTTGCATAATATCCAACATCACATTTAGCTGTTGCCTCATCAATTTTAATTGGAGTTCCTATTTCTTTACAAATTTTGAACAGAATTGATTCACTCCAGAATTCAAGACCTAAACCTGGAAATCTCACCCAAACAAAAGCCTTAGAAGTTCTTTGGCTGGTAGGTCGAAAATTATAAACCCAATTTCTAACCTTCAAAATTTGATCTGTAACTTCCCATACTTGAGACTTGATGTAGTTATGGTCTGTAGCATTATCCAATTTGATGGTAAAGAAACCTCTACCTAATGGAATTAACTTACATTCCCCAGTTAATTTCCATTGATTTCTAAGAATTATTGCAGCATCAACAAATTTGATCTTCTGTAAATTTAATCTAACAATTAAAGAAAAACGCCATGGATCTAAACTTTTCTCAAATAGTTCATCAGGTAATTCAATCGAAGGAATTTTCATTCCTTCTACTGAAGAAATATTATCAGACTCAGAGTTCGTTTTAGATCCCATTTTACGAAGTAAAACACCTGAGTTAAAACCAATTAATTCCAGAAAACATGATGAATGATGTAAGATTCAACAAAATCACCTGAAATTAATGTTTGGTTGACCAGAAATCAAAGAACGATGAAGAGAAATTTTCTGAGTCCAGCACCGATTCTGTCGCCGAGTCACTCACGAAGGGGGTAGGGATAAATGAAACAGTTCAAAGTGGGAGACGTGGCTTGTACCACTACCACATCTGGTTTCATATGAAAACAAGAAAAGGGAAGTTTCATTTCTCAGTGAAGCTGGTGATGTTCTTATCGAAAGAAAGGGGATCTGAGCATAAGGTCATGGATTTTGTTGTGGTTCGAATCATGAGAATTTAATGGAATTCGGTGACCAAGACGAAGATGCAAGAGACCGTACAGATCTATGGCAGTTTACAACAACAAATTAGGTGATTTCAGGGTTTGATTTGAATTAGTGTTGCTTCCATCCATTCATGGATGTATAGGGCTCGATTATGAAATGGGTGTTTGTGATTTTTGTGTTATGAAGATGCAGGAGAAGACGGGAGCAAACTGATCTAGATGGTGTAGTTTAAACGGAAGTCTTCAATTGGGATCGAACTGAACAGCAGCATCCAAATTTAGGGATTTTTGCAGAGAACAAGGTTGGGTTCAGATTCAGTTAGATAGATACGGTACAAGTCAGAAACTGGGATTTGAAATTGAACATGAATTGACTAGTTGTGGATCTGTTATCTGGGAAATCGATGGATAAATGAAATCGCGCGAATCAGTAATGATGAGTGTGTTTACTGGAGTAATTCGTGAAAGTGGTGATGTATGTGTTGCTGTCGTGAATCAAGTTAACTATATATCAAGGATTGAGTGCAGTTGGTGTTGGTGCTGCGAAGAAAGGAAGTTAAGAGAAATTCTAGAAGACAAAGGGAAGTATGGCTTGATTGAGGAATCTGTAGCTTGGGTACTTGGTTGGAATTGGCATTTGAGTTGAATCTGTGTGGGTTGAACTATTGCTGCTCGATTTCAGTCGATGGAGTTTGGAGCTGAATGAACCAAGATGGGGTTAACTTCAACTGAAGCAACAACATGGAGTTTCGGCATTTCGGTGTTGATTTTTACATCTGCAACAATGAATATGGAGGTGTGCTGCTTGTTGTCTGAGATTGAAGAGTCGATTGGTTTGGCAAATCTAGGTCCTGATGTTGGTTGAATGAGTTGTCTATGAGGCTGTTTGTATGAAGCAAATTGAGCTTAGGTTACTAATTGTATGGGCATTCACATGAGCATCTTGTGGTGCTCAGTAGAGATGGAACGTGTTGCTGGGTTCAGCTGGGTAGAAAGGTGGTTAGATGGGCAGAATAGAGACTGAGTCGGAAATGTGCAAGTGGTGCCAAGAAGCTGGTGTGAGCAGAAATATGTGGAAGACGTTACAACTATGTGGAGTGTTTTCCCCAAATCCAGGAAGTTGAATCAAGTAGTTAGAGAAGAAGTTAAGTTGTTGCTGTATAAAGGATGAGCTTAATCAACCAAGAAGGGTACGACTGAATACTACAATCTGAGTTTTCTTTTGCTTTCTATTTTTAGTTCAGTTCTTTTTAGTTCTCTTGGGTGTTAGAGTTTTGGATTTAATACTTTTAATGGATATCTACACAACAATGAGAATCAAAACCCCTCTCTGCCAAGACAAGAGGGGAAGCTTAATGGGTTCAATGTTCTTAAGTTATCATCAATAAATCATTTTAATGCTTAATCCATTTCATCTTTGTTTAATTGTTGTTTTGTGTTGAGTGTGTCTATAAACTTCTTAGATTTAGTGTGATTTCCGGGTACATTGAATGCTATGAAATCCCTGTGACAATTCTCAATTGGGCTTTGTATTTAGAACATAATATCAATCTTATGTAATGGTATTTTTAGTTGCACTGAGAGTTATATTTGTCGTATCTTCCGGGTAGAGGAGATTACTATATGTCTCTATTTAAGGTTATCTTTTGATGATATAAGACTTGAAGGCCATTAGGTGGAACCTTGTGTCTTGGTAGATTTACATCAACTGTTACTTTTTACAATCATCTTCTGTTTTGTTCTCAATCACAACTCAACTACAAATCAATTTTACATTATTTTTTAGCTTAATAATTCTCTTGAACACCAACAATCTCTGTGGTTCGAACACGACTATACTACACTTCTTTATCTTTGATACTCTGAAAAGAGTGATCACTATACAATGAGAGTTTTGCGCGAAGACGTAGAAGACTTTCGACGAAGTTATAGGATGTACCTTGATATTTTTGTAAAACTATGTTGTATCATTCGAGAAACTACACCATTACGTGATACAAGATGTGTTTTTATTGAAGAAATGCTTGGTACATTTTTACTCGTTGTTGACCAAAGTTCACGATATTGCATAATACGTGTCACATTTGGTCGCTCTCGATGGAAAGTTAGTAAAAACTTCAACAGGATGTTGCGAGCTTTAAATGCCTCGAAGATGATGGCTAAGCCAACAGTGCAATTCCAACTAAAATTCGAGAGTGTACGCGATTTTATCCTTACTTTAAGGATTGCATTGGAGCTATGGACGATACACATATCCCAGCAATGGTAAAGAAAAGAGATGCAACCGTTTATCAGAATCGACATGGAATTACATCTAAAAATGTGTTAGTGGTTTGCAACTTCGACTTGGAGTTCATATACATGCTCAGTGGATGGGAAGGGTCTATTCATGATTCGAAAATACTAAATGACGCAATGACAAAAAGAAATTGACTGAAAATACCGCAAGGTAATTTTAATTTTATCTAATGTGAAGTTTTGATTTTCTGGTTAAGTTATATTTGGGTTCTACTTGACGAAGTTTTATTTTTGTGTTTTATTCAGGTAAATATTACTTGGGGGATGGTGGGTTTGCAAACCGGCGATATTGTTTAACACCATTTCGTGGCTAACGTTATCATTTGAAGAATTTTCTGGTACGGGTAATCATGCGAAAAAGGCTGAAGAATTATTTAACTTGCGTCATGCTTCTTTAAGGAATGTAGTTGAAAGATTGTTTGGTGTTTTGAAGTCTCGTTTCTCGATCTTTAAGTCTCAACCTCCATTTCCGTATCAAGTGCAAGCGGAGATAGTGACAGCTTGTGCAGATGAGTTTCCAGTCGAGGAAGAGGAAGATAGCCATCCATCCTCATCAACGCTTGAAAATGAAGACGAAGTTTTGACACAAAACTCAAAAACAACAACGTCAAGAAGCTAATGCATGGAGAAAGAGCATAGCGGATGATATCTGGGATAATGGTCGTGAACAAAAGGAGTTAGAATTGTATGGAGACCGCTAAAATGAAAAAAAAAATTATCTCGTTGCACAACAATAACATACTATTGATATAGAGATAGGATCATTTTTATTTATTTATTTTCTTTTGATTATATATAATTTTTACTTGCAAATGAGGATTTGTTGTTTCTTTTACTTAAAGAGAATGAGTTAGGAATGAACTCTCTCAAACTCCCCCAAACTCCCTCTAATAAACTCGAGTCCTGTTAATAGGAGGGAAAGATTGGATTTGAGGAGGGATATATTATGAGGAGGGAATAAAAATTATGAGGGAGGGATCGACTTCTTAAGTCAGAGATGAAATGTCTATCAGTAACCTTAGGACTAAAACTTACGAGCAGCTGGGGAAGACTGAGAAACAGGAAAATAGAGTCGCATCAGTAACCTTAGGACTCAAATCGCCTACAACAATGTTGAAGTGCCCTGAAGTATCCTCTCTCTGGCATCTAGCATATGCCCTAAGGAGTTAAAAGAAAGCTACACATGTTAGGCCCAATCTTACGGGCGTTGCATGATAAATATAAAACAGGAAGCCAACTTACAGCTACCTCCCATACAATGTCATTATTGCTAGAGTTGCACACCTCCTACCGTGGTAATCAACAAAGCCAAATGACGACTGCAGGAACATATCACAGAGCAATCTAAAAATAATGAAAGTGTGAACAATGGATCAGCAGGACGAAGCTTAATTGATTAACAAAAACTGTATGGGCCATTTTCAGCGAGAACTAATCAAGAGAGCCTACAAAAGGTTTTCAGATGACATACCTTATCTTTTCTTATAAGTTTGCACCCTTCAAGAGTAAACTCACATAGTGAAGAAATGCTAGAAACCTGCTGTATTTGCTTGCATGGGAATATAACCCACAACTAAGCTGTACCTCAACATTTGATAGAAGAAACTTGAAAAATGGCCACGTGCATTTCTCCAAGTAACAAGGAATCCTAAAAATTAAAGAACGCTTGAGTTTGCATGTCCTGATCACAAAGTACTGACAAAGATTTTTGGTTATATAGAGAGTATGAAAAGACCTTGTCATGAAATGCCTGGGAAAACTCATCAAGAGTAAACGGCTCATGTCAACTGTAACTGCATGTGTATACAAGAAGTGAATAGCATGTTCAGGACAAAACAGAAAATCCTTCAGCTTAGCGGTGTGTTTTATATCCTTCAGATTAACCGGCGCATGCAGCCTACAACTGACATAGTTGGAATAGTGTAATAACTAAATGCCCTGAGTTCCATAAATCATACTTGTCAGTAGATACACAGAAAACTAGTATTAGCACCGTCTGGCACCTAAACTAGATCTCCTTATAGAGTTTATCTTCCTAATGGTCTGAGTATCTAGTTAAGCATTTGGAAGTAAAAGATGAAAGGTTTACATAATTAGAATCCAGTTACAGTTGATGCTAGAAGTCTAAGCAAATAAATTCTTCAGCAAAATATGGGACAGTTTATATTTTTAGTTCAGTTCTTTTTAGTTCTCTTGGGTGTTAGAGTTTTTGATTCAATACTTTTAATGGCTATCTACACAACAATGAGAAGCTAAACCCCTCTCTGCCAAGACAAGAGGGGAAGCTTAATGGGTTCAATGTTCTTAAGTTATCATCAATAAATCATTTTAATGCTTAATCCATTTCATCTTTGTTTGATTGTTGTTTTGTGTTCAGTGTGTCTATAAACTTCTTAGATTTAGTGTGATTTCCGGATACATTGAATGCTATGAAATCCCTGTGACACTTCTCAATTGGGCTCTGTATTTAGAACATAATATTAATCTTATGTAATGGTATTTTTAGTTGCACTGAGAGTTATATTTGTTGTATCTTCCGGGTAGAGCAGATTACTATCTGTCTCTATTCGAGTTATCTTTTGATGATATAAGACTTGAAGGCCATTAGGTGGAACCTTGTGTCTTGGTAGATTTACATCAACTGTTACTTTTTACAATCATCTTCTGTTTTGTTCTCAATCACAACTCAACTACAAATCAATTTTAAATTATTGTTTAGCTTAATAGTTCTCTTGAACACCAACAATATCTGTGGTTCGAACACGACTATACTACACTTCTTTATCTTTGATACTCTGAAAAGAGTGATCAGATATGTCAAACCTCCAGATTTTAATGATGAGTACCTTCGTATGGGCAAAGCAACCACATACAAGCATCTTTCGTTGTTTTGCAGAACAATGATTAATCATTTTGGTCCAACCTATTTACAAAATCAACTGATGCAGATGTTAGAGAAATATTAAAGCAATATCAGGAAAGGGGATTTCCAGTAATGCTAGGTAGTCTTGACTGCATGCATTGGGTATGGACAAAATGCCTTACCTATTGGGCCGGTCAGTATAAGGGTCACTATGAAAAACCAACAGTTATCCTTGAGATTGCCGCTTCTTATGATTGTTGGATATGACACGCTTTTTTTGGTCTTCCGGGATCTCAGAACGATATAAATGTTTTACACAAATCGCCTTTGTTTGAAGATTTAAAGTATGGATTTAGTCCTCAGGTAGATTTCACTATCAACAAGAATCGCTATACTCATGGTTATTATCTTGCAGATGGAATTTATCAAAAATGATCATCTTTAGTTCAATGTTACCGTCAGTCACCTGTCGGTAAAATGGGTTGTTCATCACGTACTTCAATAGTAGACAAATGGAAATGAGAAAGGATGTGGAACGGTCTTTTGGAATTCTTAAGCGGAAGTTCGCCACTATTTGTGGGCCTTATCATGGTCTAAGTGCTCGTAAAATGCATAAGACTATGCTGACTTTCATAATTATCCATAATATGGTAATTTAGGAAACCTGTCGTAATAAGAATTGGACTAACTATGAAGATAAAAACTTAAGGCCTGAGATTCAACCAGAAAGAAGATTACCTGCGAGGAACTATGCACAAATGACTAGTGATAGGTGTAGAATACACCCTATTTATTTATCTAGTGTTTATGCTTTCTTTGCTATTTTTCATGTAAATTATGTATTTTACGCGTGTTTTGAGTTTTATAGCTACTTTGCAGTCATGCGGAAGAAAAGAAAAAGAAATCATCTTAATTTAATCAAAAAGGGCAAAAAGGGCAAAAAGGTCATTTCACAGCGTTCACTAGTGGCAGTCGAGCCAAGGTTAAGGGGTAACCCTATTTGAAGGAGTATTAAATACAAATCAGTTGAGGATACGGGGCTGGGAACCTTGGCTAGCCCTTATCAGAAGTGACCACCTATTATAGGTACCCAGTCTGGGGTGTACCCATCCTACCCTAATATACCCCAACCCTAAAATCGAGAAGAGTAATATTCTCTGAATCATTTGCATCTCATTCATTCCACCTGAAATGGAGGCAGCAGCTGCTACTGTTAATACTTACGAGAAATTGAGATCGAGAAATAGAAGAATCGAGAGAAGAACGAGCAGCGACTGTTGCTGTTGAATCTGGATCGAGGATATGACAACAGTGGCTTGAAATTGGATCTATGATGACTTGCAGTTGGATATCGAAGTTCAGAGGCAGATTCAGAAGGGTTTGATGGTCGATTTATGTGGAAACAGTGACGAGATGGATGAGCTGCCATGGAGTTGCAGTGTTGTTGTTGTTGATGGATTCGTGATGAAGATGATAGGGTTTTGTTGTGATTCGAAGAGTTGAAATCGAACTAAGGGTTTGGAGATGTTATGTTTACAAGGGTTTTTGATACTGTGATGAAGAGTTGTGATGGTGGTGATTGAATGGGTAGATTGAAGATGGGTTCAACTTGGATTGAGGGTTGATTTGAACCCTCTGAGAAGAATCAAAGATGGGTTTCGGTGGATGATTAAGGTGAAGAATGACGCTGTGATTCTGAGAAGATGTTGCTGTAGAGGAGCTGAATTGAAGATGTTTCTTAGATGAATGTTAGGGAATGAATGTATGTCTGAAAACATTGCAGGGAAGTGAAGAAATGAAAGGCCTGAATTTGGATGGGAAACACCAGAGAACAGGGTAAACTCGGCCGCATTTCCATTCTGGCGAGTCAACTCGTTACTAGCCGATGAACGATCCATCCAATGACTCAGTTAAGTAAGGCGATTCAGACAAGTTAGATGTAGCTGACTGACTCAGCGGACTCTCCTTCTCCTTGACCCTTTGACTAACAGTTGACGTTAAGTCTAACGGCGACGTGACGGAATATTCTGTCAGCGGAGTAGAAGATTCCGCAGTGACTTTCTAGCCGGATTCCGGTGGTACCAGTAAATTTTCGGGGACCCAATTTGTGCAGAATTTTCTAGACTCATGGGTATGAGGAATTGGACTTGAATTTGGAAAAAGAAGATGGAAGGATTTGAGAAAGATTTGGATTTGGAAATTGAGCTATAATGGGAAGGAGATTCTATCCCTAAGAAGATTGCAAGCAAACTGAAACTGAAGCCTTTAAATAGAGAAGTTCTCTACTTTTCTCTAGACATCGTTACACAAACAACGCTTGTGTTTTTGTTTGCTCTTCACATCTTTTCTTCTTTTAATTATTTGTGTGAACTTCAAAATTCTTCTTTTAATTATTTGCGTGAATTTCAAAAAAATGAGTAGCTAATTTTCTTATTGATTGAGGATGAATTCCTAGTTATTAACATGATTTGGGTTTTTGTTTTAAATCTATTTCTAAATTTTTCACATGATTTCTGTTTGTTTTTACTAGTATTAATGTTTATGCTTGATTGATAGATTGTTTAGGTGGCCAACTAAATTGATTTGTTAATTGATCTAAAGCTAGTGGTGATTAGGATATACATAATTGTTGAATAATTCACTACACAAGTAGAAAACACAAGACCTTGCGGAGGGATTCCGTGGAGCAATTCTATGTAAAAACAACGCTAGAAAGTGGACCGAGCGAACCGAGTTTAACTACTACTGTCAAACCTAAATTCATAAATCTTAATGCGTTCATTGAGTTACATCTTTCAAGCGAACCTCAAGTTGGTTCTTTAGAATAGAATCTGATAACTAAGCGGACCTGTTACTCAGTGAAAAGAGGAATTTTTAGGTTAGCTAAGCGAACCTATTAACCTACGGTTGATGAAAATCTGTGACTAATTAAAAGTAGAAAAGAACATAACTTGAATCATTCTTTGGCACGAAGAACGATTCTTGGATCTAATCCCTCTTATTGATTTCAACTTACACTACTTTGTTTACTTTCCCCTTTTGTGACAATTTTACAACTAAAAATCCCTTGCTCCTCGTGGGAATGAACTTGACTACACTATATTACTTGTTAATTAAGTGGAAGAATATTAATTAATTTGTTGTGGTTACGGCACACATCAAATTTTGGCGCACTTGCCGGTGAGTAGCGGACGATTTTAGTGGTTTTCTTTTTGCTTTATTTTTGCTTTGTTAGATTCTGTCATCGTATCTAACTTGGTTTTTGAGAATCTTGTTTCAGGTACTTGATCTCTGGCACCTAAACAGTGGGATTACCAATGTTGTGGGATTACAACTCGCAAGGGAACAATACTACAAGAAGCTTGTAACTTGCAAGAATAACCATCTACATCAGAAGAGATGGTAAATCCTCCACCACCTCCACCCGCGGAGAGAAAGTTGAGAGAGTTAATTTCTCCAAATTAGATTCGCAACCACTGGGTATCATAATAACTAACCCAATAGAGATGAAGTCGAGTTTAATTCACCATTACCGAAGTTCCAAGGACATCCTGGTGAAGATCCAAACCGTCATCGTCAAAAATTCAGCACAAGATGACAAGTCTTAGGCAAGATACCGAAGACGACGATATGGATAAGGCTATGCTGCAAGATTTTCCGTTCTCTTACAAGACTTAGCCGAAGAATGGTTGTATTATCTACCCCCAGGGAGCATTGCAGCATGGACCGAGATGAAAAAGTTATTTCTAGAGAAGTATTTTCCAGCTTCCAAGGCAACTATTGTTCGTAAGGAGATTAGTGGTGTTCTACAAATTTCAGAGGAATCACTGCATGAGTATTGGGAAAGGTACAAGAAATTGTTAGCAAGATGTCCACATCACAACATATCACAACACTCATCATTCAATATTTTTATGAAGTAACTTCCGGAGCAACGTAACTTGATTGATCCAGCTGCGGGTGGTTCCCTTACTGAGAAAACGCTTTCCCAAGCAACTAGTTTGATTGAGACAATGGTCGAAAATGCACAACAATTTTATACAAGACATGATTTAAATATCCGAAGAGTCAACGAGATGGGAGATTTATCGCATACAGAACATCGCATGAGTAATATGGAAAAGATGGTACAACGAATAGCTTATGTAGTTGTTCCTTATGAAGAGGAGGCCGAACAAGTGAATGCTTTGTTTCCTAATCAAAGGTCAAGGTATGACCCTTACTCAATACTTACAATCCCGGTTGGAAGGATCATCCAAACTTTAGCTATGCGAACAAGCAGGCGGCGGTTCCCAATCCATACATGCAACAAGGTGGTTTCCAACAATCACGATTTCAACCTCAACCACAAGTTAACAAGGAAGACTCCTATGAGAACATGATTACCATGATGCAAGGTCTCACTTTTATGTTACAACAAAACCAACAAAATAATTATTCGGAAATCAAGGCTTTGGCTCAAATGGGACAATTGGCGACCGATATGAACTTAATGAAAACTCAAATGTCCACAACGCTTCCTTCACAACCATTTGTGAATCCAAGAGAGAATGTTAATGCAGTTACTTTGAGAAGTGGAAGACAAGTGGAGAGTCAAAGTCACCATGAAGAAGCTAGTGAAGAGTTAGTCAAAGACAAGGAGGAAGCCAAACCAAAGGAGGATTCAACACCAACCGACCAATCCAAGGAACCGGTTCCTACTTTCACTACTCCACCTCCTTTTCCTAGTCGTTCTGCTAAATCCAAGAAAGAAGCTCAAGACAAGGCACTCATGGATATCTTCAAAAAGATAGAAAAATCAACATCTCATTCATAGAGGCCATCAAGACAATACCAAGGTATGCTATGTTCATGAAGGAATTGTGCACAAAGAAGGATAGGTTGCTTGATAATGAAATTACTAAAGTGTGCGTCGGCTATGCTTTTGAAGAAGATTCCTAGAAAGTGCACGGATACCGGTGGTTTCACGGTGCCAATTACTATTGGTACGAAAAGGTTTAAACATGTTTTACTTGACTTGGAAACTTCCATAAGTGTAATGCCGGCCGATATATATGACTCCTTGAATCTTGGACCGTTGAAAGAGAATAGTTATTATCTAATTAGCAAACAAGTCCAACCTATATCTGATAGACGCATTTATGTGTCTATTTTGTTCTCAATGTTCTGTATTGTTAGACTCGATTAAATACTTATTGTGTTATTTTATGTTTTTGTAGATGTTTTTGGAAAAATAAGCTCTTGCGGCGAAATTGGCTCGAAAAGTGGTGTTTTACACCCCAGGATAGAGACTAAAAACACCCCAGAAATGCGCCGGAGGAACCCAGAAAAAATGCTGGAAACACCCCAGAAAAATTACCTAAGGCACCCCAAAGGACATGTGTTATTCGGACTCCAGCAACGTATAAGGGGCGACCACTGGATAAGGGGTGACCTTCTTCACAAATTCAAAAAAATATTTTGGCGGGAAAATATTTCTTTTCACAGGCAGATTTTTCGATCGGATTTTGGAGGAGTTTTTGTGCGATTCAATCGTTGAAACTTCATGGGTAGATGTGATATGCCATAGAAAAGCTGGTATGGGTGTTTGATTCGATCAAATTTGGTTGGATAACTTGATTTAATCCAAACAGTGAGTTGGAGGATAAACACAAACTTACACGAGTTTAAACGTGTACTGCTCATGATTGGAAGACTTAATCAATATTCTGGAGCGTGAAGAAGGTATAAAAGGAAAGAAACACAACTGAAAAGCGTGAAAATCATAAAACAGGGAAGAAAATCTTCTCAAAAATATTTTTTATCACCCGAGTAAAGAGAGGATTATCTCGAGTTATGGAGGAGATTTCTTGTGCTGTAGGTGTATAAAAAGGGTCTTGAGGTATCATATAAGGGGTGTGGAGAGTTTGGGGAAGTTTTGGAGGCTACAAAATGAAGAAATCACGAGTTACAGAGCCGCCATTTTTCTGCTGCTGCTGCTGCTGATAAAGAATACCAATAACACGAAGAATAGACTCGCCAGGACAGTCGTTTTCCAGCAGTGAGAACGACATACAGGCGTGGGTCGTAGAGATACTGCGTCTGTGACCATTACTATTTATTGTTCTTTTTGGACGCTTTTTGTGGGTCGTACTTTCGCTGTTTTACACCTTTTCATCATTTTAATCAATTTTTGAGCAACAAACATGTATTTTGATCAAGTGATTAATATGAGAAGTTAAACCCCACGCTGGGACGACGGAGGGAACCAAAATTCATCATGCGGTAAATTCATTTAATTCTTTATTTGACTATTTGCATTAAATTAAAAATTAAAAAAAAAGATTTTTCTTAATTAATTGTCATTTCGTTTGATGGTTTATGCTTAGGATTAATTCTTTTGATAGGCTATGCTTATAATTAATATTTTAAGAATCTACCTTAGGCAAAGAAATAGAGTTAAAATACTTGTTGAATGAGCTATAATGGTTTAGAATAAATAGGTGAATCGCATGAATTTCAATATTTGGTGGAATCCTAGTCCCAGTACCTCTCGCCCACTTTGTTAATATTTTTGTATATAATTTTATTAAATCTTTAAATTTAATCTTCACAAGTCCGAGAGTTTGAACCTCATTACTACAACATCATTCAAAAATACTATCATTTTTTGGCGCCGCTGCCGGGGATTTGTGCTTAGGTAGAATTTTTAGGTTTTTTTTTATTTCATTTGTTCTTTTTACGTTTCTTTGGGTGTGTCTTTGTATTACAGATTTGAAGTTGGATACTAAAGACTTGGAATCAAAGCTTAAAGCCAAAAGAGAAGGAAAAAGACAAAGCAAAAAAAAAA
>NW_020651304.1:1447227-1520047 GCF_003573695.1 Papaver somniferum | reverse complement strand
AAAAAAAAAAAAAAAAAAAAAAAAAAAAAAAAAAAAAAAAAAAATAAAGAGCGAAAGAAAAATTTAAAAAAAAAGAGAGAGAATTTATTTTTATTTTTTTTAGAGACCTTCCATTTTTTGTAATTATTTTTTTTTATTTCTTTTCTTTTGCACTTTATTTGGACTTTGGACTTGGACAATTTTTTTTTTAAACCCTAAGGAAGGGTACATTAAATATAAAACTGTTTGCAGGGAAGGACGACGATTATAATATCGTCTCGGCCCCTCGGGTTCGCACATGACATAGGAGTCGTGGCCCGAGTCGACTTCAGCGGTTCTACGCCCGTCTGGTACGGGGGGTAAGCTTTCGAAACACCCGCGAATCCCCTGTCAGCGGGTTTATTGTATGCCTTAAGGTGAATATATGCTGAGGATTTGAATACAGTTGTTTTAATTTCCTAGTAAAGGGCAAGGCTTGTCCAAATTAAGATAAGGACTCGGATTTCATCACCGCTTCCTTCTTGCCCGCCTTAGGAAAACGAAACCAAATGCGAACCTAAGCTTAAAATTTTGACTAGAACGAGACCTATAGGGTAACGAGCTTAATAGGAAAGTCGTTCGAAAAATATTGGTTACTCTTTTGAGCATACTTTGAAGTTCATGATAG
Source organism: Papaver somniferum (assembly GCF_003573695.1). Taxonomy (NCBI): domain Eukaryota; kingdom Viridiplantae; phylum Streptophyta; class Magnoliopsida; order Ranunculales; family Papaveraceae; genus Papaver; species Papaver somniferum. The sequence goes on along the minus strand of NW_020651304.1, from coordinate 1,519,401 downwards.
TTTCTGCGAGTTGAATGCGTGACTGCGCCGCCTTATAATACCGGTGAGACCTTGGGTATCAAAGCTCCTCGCAGCTTCCCTCGTCTCAATTCAACTTACTTAAACTCGGATTGATTCTAGAGAGGTTTTCTCAGATTGTAACGAATTCCTTTTCGAAAGATTAGAAGCTGGTCTATAAACAATCTAAGTTGAGCCATCATGCTTGTTGTTTGCTAAATTTTATAGGTTTGATTTGGTCGAGTCAGCCTTGTTTGTGATTGTGTAGAATTCCCTTGCAATTAAGAATGTCGAACTGGTATGATAGAAGACAATACAATGAATATCGACCTGAATTTGAATATGGACATCATCCTTTTTATGACCATGTTGGGAATAGTGGTTGGGAACGCCATCCTTTTGAAGGATATGGGTCATACCATGGTGAGCCCAATTACTATCCACATGCCCACCGGTCATACGAGCAAGATTCTTATAATTCCTCTCCTCTCGATGAAGCACATAAGATACTTGAGTCAACGCGTAAGTTAACTGAGTCAACACATGAGTTTGCTGAGTCAACACGTAGGCTTAAATTAGAGACGGAAGAAAGAACTGCTCGAATTACTCTTGATTGCCAATACATTCTTTCCTATATCACCCGTGAAAATAAGGATAATTTTTATCAAGATGACGAGGTTAGAATTGGTAACACTACTTTAGATGAGGTTCAACCATTTTCATGTTATTATGATGTGGATAGTGTTGATGAAGAATTTGAAATTTGTAGGCATAGTGATCAGGAATTTGTTACTCTAAATGAACTTATGATGATAGTGTTATTTCTGGTTCAAATCCCGATAATTTTAATGATTATTCACCTATTCAAAAGGACGAGGATTTGATTAGAGATACCACCTCTTTAGATGATGTAGTATTTCCTTTTGATTACGAAGTCGATAATGGTTTAGAGGAACGAGTTTATTTTGAGAATACTGTTTTAGAGTCTAGCGATTTAGAAACAATGGTCTTAGACGAAGAAAATGAACTCGTAGAGCTATTAAATATGAGTGAGGATGCGTCACTTGAGTATAACCTAGAAGAAGCAATTGACTATTTTCAGGATTCCAACGATCTATAAATTAATGAAATTGTAGCTAGTCTATCTAGAGATACCCAAAAATCTAAGTTTGGGGGTGATTATCATTCCCCTTGTGCCATACCTTTAGCTCTTACAAAGATCCCTCAGCTGGGACTTGAAATTTGTGCCTCAGCCATCTTACAAGATTATCTTCATACACTTTTTCCTGAACCTAGTTGTGTCCATAGGAGAGCTCAGTTGTTAGAAACCCATCCTCTGGTTGATGTGGTTAACCCAGGCTATCATACCAAAATTGACTTTGTTTTCCCACCAAAAACTTTTCTTCCAATTGTGGGAACATATGATTTTCAGATGTGTCGGTTATTAAGTTTTGAGACTAAACCTAATTACTTTAGGAGAGTAGGGTCCACATTTGCTTAAGGAAGACCACCTCTTTCTTTGTGGTCAGCTGTGTGAGTCAAAACTGATTGAATTTAAGGATCCGCAGTTATTTAGGTTATTATTATGTTCTTCTAAGTTTTTACTTGAGTTTTTCCAGACTCTAATACCTGAATCGGATCTTAGCTATGAGGAAATGAAGTCCATGAAAATATTTTATCTAGACCCTTTCATAGAGCCTGAACCTGAACCACAACTAGTTGTAGTTGTCTTAAACAAGGGTATGTTCGGTATCTTCTTGGTCTGTTGCAGTTTCCTCTTCTTGTGGTTAGCACTTTTTGATCTAGATGACCCACAGTTATTCCGGTTACTTTTGTATGATACTATGAGGTGACTAATTCCTTCCGATGTCTGTCTGAAGACTTTAAACTTAGCACTTCTTGGGAGGTAACCCATTTTCATGGGACACGGTAATATTCTTCCTTATTTCTTTTCCCTCAAGTGGTAATAGTTTCTCCTTGTTCATGCTTTTAATTTTATATTTAGAACATCGAGGACAATGTTAGATTTAAGTTTGGGGGTGGGGAAGAACTTTTTAGTTGCACTTTTGAAACTTCTAGCGTCAAATGGTATCCGGTTAGCTAAGTTTACATACTGTTTCTCACCGAAAAGATAGAAATTGGAATGCTAGGGATAACAACCTTTTGAGACATTAGAGAAAAAGACATTGAGATCCTTGAAATTCAGGAGAGAACTTGTTCCTTTTAGAGGGTAACCGTGATGGACCTAACCATACATGATGGAAAGGCAAGTAGGTCAGGAAATCCCAGAAAGACAAAGCAACCTCACAATGTAGTCTTAGTTACTGGATTGCGACTCTCTCTCAGTAGAAACTTATCATCATCAACAAGCGGAGCGACATCAAAATCTATGAAGAAAGTTGAAGACGTTTTAGGTTTAGAAGCAACAATAGAAAAGAATAATTCAAAAATCAAAGTTGAAGTTATAAGAGCAAATGATATAAGTTGTTAGAATCCATGATACCAAGACATCACAAGTTGTGAAGATCCAAGTTTTAAAAGTCCTTCTCTCATGGACATGTAAATTGTTGTTTTGTAATTTTTGTTTCAAAAAAAAATGAAACAAAAAAAGAAAAAAAAAAAAACAAATGAAAAAAATGAAAAATGAAAAAAATGATCGTTACTTGTTGTTCAATAAGGCCAAAGGGAAGTAGAAATTTATAAGTCAAGGAAGAAATCGAAGAGAAGAGTTAATTGTCAAGGTTCTATGAGGTTCGATAGTTTATCATCAACAGTTGAAGACCGAAGAAGACGTTGTTTCTACTGAGCACTATGAGAGAGTCGAAGAAACATACATTTGGTTGCTTTGTTAGTCCGCTTTCAGTCGCACAAGATCTTTCTAGCACTGGTTTAACTCATCACACGTAATTAGTCCAGCTGTGTAGCAGATGTCCCTCTCATCTTTATCTCTCTCCTAATCTTATCCAGCTGTAAAGCAGCGGACGCATCTTACAATGTTTATCTAGCTGTGTAGCGGATATCTCTTTATCTAGCAGTGTTGCGGATGTGTCTCCCCTTTTCTTCAGTCAGCTTTAGAGCTGACACCTTTAATTTCTCTGGCATTCTAGTTACTTGGAGATAGGTTGAGAATATGTATGTCCTTATAGCTCTTTGGATACTTGTGACCAATTAGAAGTAATGGTTTTGTGGGTACACCTCTGGTAAACCCTCCCGAGATTAACTCGGTCACTAGGGACACCTAGTGAGTTAGGATTTTATTTTTGCTCGAGGACTAGCAAATAATAAGTTTGGGGGTATTTGATAGACGCATTTATGTGTCTATTTTGTTCTCAATGTGCTGTATTGTTAGACTCGATTAAATACTTATTGTGTTATTTTATGTTTTTGTAGATGTTTTTGGAAAAATAAGCTCTTGCGGCGAAATTGGCTCGAAAAGTGGTGTTTTACACCCCAGGATAGAGACTAAAAACACCCCAGAAATGCGCCGGAGGAACCCAGAAAAAATGCTGGAAACACCCCAGAAAAATTACCTAAGGCACCCCAAAGGACATGTGTTATTCGGACTCCAGCAACGGATAAGGGGCGACCACTGGATAAGGGGTGACCTTCTTCACAAATTCAAAAAAATATTTTGGCGGAAAAATATTTCTTTTCATAGGCAGATTTTTCGATCGGATTTTGTAGGAGTTTTTGTGCGATTCAATCGCTGAAACTTCATGGGTAGATGTGATATGTCATAGAAAAGCTGGTATCGGTGTTTGTTTCGATCAAATTTGGTTGGGTAACTTGGTTTAATCCAAACAGTGAGTTGGAGGACAAACACAAACTTACACGAGTTTAAACGTGTACTGCTCGTGATTGGAAGACTTAATCAATATTCTGGAGCGTGAAGAAGGTATAAAAGGAAAGAAACACAGCTGAGAACGCGTGAAAATCATAAAACAGGGAAGAAAATCTTCCCGAAAATATTTTTTATCACCCGAGTAAAGAGAGGATTATCTCGAGTTATGGAGGAGATTTCTTGTGTTGTAGGTGTATAAAAGGGTCTTGAGGTATCATATAAGGGGTGTGGAGAGTTTGGGGAAGTTTTGGAGGCTACAGAATGAAGAAAACACGAGTTGCAGAGCTGCCATTTTTCTACTGCTGCTGCTGATGAAGAACACCAAGAACACGAAGAACAAACTCGCCAGGACAGTCGTTTTCCAACAGTGAGAACGACATACAGGCGTGGGTCGTAGAGATACTGCGTCTGTGACCATTACTATTTATTATTCTTTTTGGACGCTTTTTGTGGGTCGTACTTTCGCTGTTTTACACCTTTTCATCATTTTAATCAACTTTTGAGCAACAAACATGTATTTTGATCAAGTGATTAATATGAGAAGTTAAACCCCACGCTGGGACGACGGAGGAAACCAAAATTCATCATGCGGTAAATTCATTTAATTCTTTACTATTTGGATTAAATTAGAAAATTTAAAAAAAAAAGATTTTTCTTAATTAATTGTCATTTCGTTTGATGGTTTATGCTTAGAATTAATTCTTTTGATATGCCATGCTTAAGATTTACAATTAATATTTTAAGAATCTACCTTAGGCAAAGAAATAGAGTCAAAATACTTGTTGAATGAGCTATAATGGTTTAGAATAAATAGGTGAATCACATGAATTTGAATATTTGGTGGAATCCTAGTCCCAGTACCTCTCGCCCACTTTGTTAATATTTTTGTATATAATTTTATTAAATCTTTAAATTTAATCTTCACAAGTCCGAGAGTTTGAACCTCATTACTACAACATCATTCAAAAATACTATCAATATCCAAAGGAACTCGTAGAAGATGTTCTAGTGCAAGTGAATGAACTAATTTTTCCGGTTGATTTCTTTGTGGTTGATATGGACAACAATGAGAATCGTTTGTCTACTTCGCTACTTCTCGGAGGCCATTTATGAAGACCGCAAAGACGAAGATTGACGTTGACAAGGGTGCCCTTTCCATGGAATTTGATAAGGATATAATATAATTTAATTTATTTGAAGCCATGTGTTATCCAAGTGATGTGCATTCCGTTTTCTCCATTGATGTGATTGGATCATTAACGCAACAAATGGTAGAATTGACTCAAGAGGACGAACTTGATGTGGTGTTGCAAAAGAACATTGAATTGGACGTCCACGGTTTGTCTAATTTGGATGTTGAAATCTCCAAGGAATTGGTGGAGATATGTGGTGCCTTGGCGGATTACAAAAAGCTAAAAAGGGTAATGTTTCATATATTTCTTTACCCATAAATGATGAACTACTTGTACCATTTATTGTGAAGGCGCCTAAGCTAGAATTGAAGCCACTTCCGTACCATTTGAAGTATGCGTTCTTAGGATATGGAGATGAGCTTCCGGTGATTATTGAAAAGAACCTCACACCAGTGCAAGAAGACCGTTTGCTTAGAGTTTTGAAAGAGCACAAAACGGAAATTGGGTGGACAATTGCGGATATCAAAGGCATTAGTACATCAATATGCATGCATAGAATTCTAATGGAAGAGAACGTGAAGCCGATACATGATGCTCAACATAGGCTTAATCCTCCCATGATGGAGGTTGTGAAGAAAGAGATACTCAAATTTCTAAGTGTGGGGGTGATCTACCTAATTTCCGATAGCAAGTGGATTAGTCCGGTACAAGTGGTACCAAAGAAGTCCGGTGTTACGGTTGTTAGAAATCAAGACGATGAACTTATTCCTATAAGAGTTCAAACCGGTTAGAGGGGGTGCATCGACTATAGAAAGCTTAATTCCATAACCCAAAAGGATCACTTTCCTTTACCTTTTATTGATCAAATGTTGGAGCGGCTATCGGGATATTCTCATTATTGTTTCTTGGATGGGTATTCGGGTTACTATCAAATTGTTATTGCACTGGAGGACCAAGAGAAGACCACCTTCATTTGTTTGTTTGGAACGTTTGCATATAGAAGGATGTCATATGGTCTTTGCAATGCACCCACTACTTTCCAAAGATGCATGGTTAGTATATATTCCGATTATATGGAGCGCATCATTGAGGTATTTATGGATGACTTTAGTGTTTATGGCAATTCTTTTGATAGTTGTTTAGACAACCTTGAACTAGTTCTTAAACGATGCATAAACACTAATCTTCTCCTTAAATGTTACTTTAGGATAACCAATGGCATAGTACTTGGTCACATTGTGTCCTCTCAAGGGCTCGAAGTGGAAAAATCAAAGATAGACTTGATAATCAACTTACAATATCCCACTTCGGTGAGGGAGATTCGTTCATTTCTTGGTCATGCAGGTTTCTATAGGCGGTTTTGTTAGAGCACTTCTCGGTCGAACTCGCAAGCGTTGCTATCTCAAGCTTGTTTGTCAAGTTTAGTTTCCAAAACTATAAGTCTTGATTTCTAGTCTACTTATAGCTAAGTCTCAGATTAGGATAAAAAGTGTATTTGAGCATTAGACTTCACGGCGTTATCGATTGAAGATGAAGAACTACTAAGGGGATCTTGTGGAACTTCATCAACAAAAGGTATATGGAGACTTGAACTCATCTATCACACTCAAAAGTCTAACTACTATATCTCTTATTTGAGGCAAAATTCGTATAGCTATATAGACTTCAATTATACACATTTAGTATTTCGAGCTGAGTTTAACTCGCTTACATATTTCTCGAAATATGCGTTGGTAAGCTTTCGCTTTAACCAAGTTCATCTTATATTCTTGACGAAATCCAAAAGATGATCATGTGAAAATCGCATGGTAGCATCTTACATGATTTATGTGAGACAGTCATTTGATGTAGACTCAGAATGTTTCGTATTGATCATTCGATCACTTGAAAATTGCTTTGAAGCTAATAGTTTGTGTGAGACAGGTATTGTCGTCATCCGAGAATGTTTCAATGGTTGAAATGAGAGTTTAGAACAATTGAATATAAGCACAATATGCGTACTTTCATATTGTAATCCAAGTTCGGGAACCATGGTATGCATACCCGTATGCATACTGATTGGTTTAGTAGAGGTCCGGGAACTAAGTACACATACCGGTACGCGTACTGGCGTGAGGTTCAAGTTCCAGGACTTTACTGAGTTTGGTGGTATGGGTACCCGTTCGCATACTGGCGAACCCAAACTTAGTCCAACCACTAAGGTATGCGTACCCGTTTGCATATTTGAGTGGGTTATGTTCTAAAATCGGTTTGTTCATGAACTAATACATTTATATATAATATGGAATGCAATCTTTTGCAAACCGTGGCTATAATGTTCATGACTTGATTCGATTGAATGAAAATCGATTTTGCTTCAATTGTGTCTTGTATATTTCTATGAGAATATAAACAATTGAACAACTTTAGAACTATTTTCATTTGAGTCATTTGAACTAGTTATGGTTATGATGAATAAGGTTGATATGAAAGTATTCATATGGCTAACTTCGGTTAACTATTTTTGAGCCAACAAAGGTGTATACGTTTAGGTACGGTTACTCATATCTAAATGAAGTCACTTTTCACTTGTGTGTAACAATATAAGTTCGATCTAACGGTAGAAAGATATTAGCTTGAGTCTAATCAGGTTTTCATCTAACAGTGAATATTGAATGCTTTGTTACCAAGGTAAAATTGATTGCAAACCCTGATTTGAAGACTATATAAAGGAGAACTCTAGCAACTGGGAAACCTAATCCCCACATCTGCTGTGTGATGCTAGTTGCGACTAGAACCTTAGGTTTTTCCAAAACCCTGTAGGTTAACGACTTGAAGACTTCATTGGGATTGTGAAGCCAGACCCAACTATTTTCTCTATAGTTGCATGGTCTGATCTTGCTGTTTTCTATCGTGATTGAGTACTATATTCTCTAAGATTTGCTCGAGATTTAATCTCCGATAGGCAAGATAAAAAGTAGTCACAAACATCTCCGTCTCATTGTTTTTTATTCCACAATATCTTGTTTCGCCACCATACGATTAAGATTATTGTGAGGTGATTGATATTTCTTGGTTGTTTTTCAGGAATATAAGTCCGGTATATCAATTGGTTCCTGTTCACCTTGATTTATCAAAAGATGGAACAAAACTTATAGGTATTTCTGTGGGAGACAGATTTATCTATCTTCATAGACTTTTCTGTGTGAGACAAATTTGTTTATCAAGTCTTCGACTTTGGGTCATAGCAACTCTTAGTTGTGGGTGAGATCAGCTAAGGGAATCAAGTGCGTAGAATCCTGCTGGGATTCAGAGACGTAAGGAGCACAAATATACCTTGATCAGTGTGAGATTGGTTAGGGCTCAACTACATTCCAGTCTGAAGTTAACTTGGAGTAGGCTAGTGTTTGTAGCGGCTTAATAAAGTGTGGTGTTCAAATCTGGACTAGGTCCCAGGGTTTTTCTGCATTTGCGATTTCATCATTAACAAAACTTCTAATGTCTGTGTTATTTCTTTTCCACATTATATTTGTTTATATAATTGAAATATCACAGGTTGTGCGTAAGTTCAATCACTTGTGAATCCAACCTTTGGCTGTTGATTAATTTGATTGACACTTGGATATTGGTTTTTGATACCGTCCAAGTTATTTCTTATACTCAATCGGGCTCGCAAATTCCTATTTATTTGATTGCAGATTGAATTGACAAATTGAGATACAACTCTTTGATATACTTTTCTTAAGTTAGTCCATACAGATTGCTAAGAGAAATATTTGGTGTGGTTGTTAGACCCCCGCTTTTCAGGTTTTATCTAGGATTTCTCCAAAATCTCCATGCCGATGTGCAAGTTACTACAAAAGGAGGTACCTTTCGACTTCAACAAGGAATGCAAGGATGCCTTTGATAAATTGAAGGCGATGTTGACAAGTGCACCAATTATCAATTCACCGGATTGGAATCTTACATTTGAATTAATGTGTGATGCTAGTGATTATGAGGTTGGAGACGTTTTGGCTCAAAGAGTGGACAAGTTGTCTCATGTTATCTATTATGCATCTAGGACCCTCAATGATGCACAAATAAACTATTCTACCACGAAGAAGGAGTTATTGGCTATAGTTTTTCATTAGAAAAATTTCGATCATACTTGGTGGGTACAAAGGTTATTGTATATTCCAATCATGCCGCACTTAGATACTTCATAAAGAATAAATAAGCTAAGACAAGACTCATCTAGTGGATCCTGTTGCTACAAGAGTTTGACATAGAAATTCGAGACAATAAAGGTGTGGAAAATACCGTTGCAGATCATTTTAGTAGACTTGTTATGTCTCAAAAGAACTTTCATTACAAGATTTTTTTCCCGACGAACAACTTTTCTCGTTAGAAGATTCTACACCTTGGTACGCAGATATAGTGAATTACTTGGTGATAAGGAAGGTACCTAGTACAATGACCAACTTCCGAAAGATGAAACTTAAGAAGATAGCCAAGCAATATGTGTGGGATGAACCATTTTTACCTATCAAGAAAAAAAGTGGGATGAACCATACTTGTGGAAATATGGCGTTGATCAAATAATGCGAAGGTGCGTACGTAACTCCGAATTTCAATCTATTCTTTCCTTTTGTCACAACACTCTTTCTTGTGGTGGCCATTTTGGTTCTAAACGTACCGCTCTTAAAGTTCTCGATAGTGTATTTTATTGGCCCACCTTGTTTGAAGATTCGTATGGTTTTTGTAAATCTTGTGATAGATGTCAACGAACGAGCAATCTAGGTGCTCGAAATCAAATGCCACTCACACCAATTCTCGCCGTTGAGATTTTTGATGTGTGGGGTATCGATTTTATGGGCCATTTTGTCAATTAAAATGGAAATTTTTATATACTTCTTGCGGTGGATTATGTTTCAAAATGGGTGGAAGCTAAAGCCACCAAGACTAATGATTCTCAAGTTGTTTGTGATTTTTTAAGAGTAAACATATTCACTAGGCACGGTACACCAAGAGTGGTGATAAGCGATGGAGGATCACATTTCAAGAAGTCTTTCCACGCTCTCCTCAAGAAGTAAAACATAACACACAAGATTGGTACGCCTGACAATCCACAACCTAGTGGACAAGCAAAAATTTCAAACCGTGAGATCAAGTCCATTCTTGAGAAAACGGTGAATACAACAAGGAAAGATTGGAGCTTTAAGCTCAATGATGCACCTTGGGCGTATAGAACGGCGTACAAGACACCAATTGGTATGTTTCCATATCGATTGGTTTATGGAAAAGCTTGTCATCTTCTGGTTGAACTTGAACATAAGGCTTATTGGCGATAAAGAAGTGCAACATGGAGTATGATGAAGCGGTTAAGCAAAGAAAGTTACAAATAAACGAGCTAGAGGAGATACGTAATGATTCTTACGAGAGCGTCCGTATTTACAAGGAAAATACCAAGCTTTTTCATGACAAGATGATTTCTCGAAAGTGTTTTACTATGGGGAAAAAAGTTCTTTTATTTAATACTTGTTTACGTTTATTTCCGGATAAGCTTAAGTCCCGTTGGGATGGACCATTTATTGTTGCTAATGTTTATGATTATGGTGCAGTTGAAATTCTTAGTGACAAAACAGGAAAACCTTTAAAAGTCAACGGCCATAGGTTGAACTATTGAAGCCATATTATGAAAGCTTTCCAACAGAGTATGTGGACGTGATTGGACTTCAAGATGTACTCCCTCTGGAGGAGTAATGTGCAGCAAGAGCTAAGTCGTGCCGACGGCGTTAAACCAAGTGCTTCATGGGAGGCAACCCATTGGTTTTATTTCTTATCCTTTATTTTGTTATTTATTTTTCTTGTTCCATATCATGTTAGGATTTCCCACCGTGAATTTACTAGGAGGATTCAATTACATTGAGGAAAATGTAAGGTTTAAGTGTGGGGGAGTGGTTAAGCATATATAAATTTTTTTTTGCATAAAACCTCCAACTTGTATAGATTTTAGAGTCACTAGTATACTTCTAGCTATGTTTACATACGGAATTCTGGGCCGAAATAATAGAACTTAGAAGTGCTAGAAAATACTAAAAATTAGGTGTTATTAATCTTTGCGAGAAGTCATTACTGTTTGTGGATCCATTTAACCATGTCGGTGGAAAATAAGGTGCAGAAAGATATTTAGTATTAGAGTTGCTGATCAATCATTAGTGGAGACTACCAGTGTTTACATCATGTGAGGCACCGACCTTAAATATTTTGTAACTGACTAAAAAAGCTTTGTTTTGAGTGCTTGTCACCGTACGTTAATTCCGGGTAGAATGGTGAGCTACCCCACTTCACACCAATTTCAGCACTATTTTTGATCTCTTGAGTGCTAATTTTGTCAATCATGAGGGTGACGTCTATGGATGAAAGCCTCCTTCTTGTAGTTCGATTTGGAGTTAGCACCATTCTCTCGACAACAACGGGTCCATAGAAACACCATCATCATCAACAAGTGGAGTGGAGCATCACAAGTTCGAAGGAAAGTTGAAGACGTTCAAGGTTTACAAGCAACGGAACAAGAAAAGAGCAAATTTCATATTCAAGTAAAGCAACAAGAAAAGGAGCATAATTATATATACATATTGAAGACTTATTTACAAGAGCAAAGAAAAGCAAAAGGTGAATTTTTTTGAAGTTTATGATTTCGAGACGATGCAAGTTGTGAAGAATCAAACGGTAAAATACTTTCCCCACGACCATGGTTTATTTTGCCTTGACTTTGTTTTGTATTTTATTTCTTTTGTCTTGAAAAAGAAAATGAAAATTGAAAAAAAAAAATGAGACAAGAGAAAAATTTATCATTGTTTTTATTTTTAATTTAATAAGCTGTGGGGAAGAAATATCTATAAGAAGTTTCAAGCGACAAGGATTTAAAAAAAATAGTTACAAATTGTCAAGGATCTACGAAGTTCGAGAGTGTATCATCAATAGTTGAGGTCGAAGATGAAGATGAGGAGCCGAAGACGTTTTTATTGGATGTTGTAAGAGTGGTGCTATCATAATTGGCAATCGGATGTGAAGGTAAGTATGTAATCTCATCCTCAATAATAGTGGTTAATTTCCTTTCTTATAGATCGTCAGAAAAAGATTTTTACCTCCAGAATTATTCAGAAGGTTTCCTTCCCACCATTCAACGTGTCACACGATTTCTGTCTTCATTCCAACCTGCACACATGCGAGAACCATAAAAGTACGTCTTATGAGTGTAATTTCATAAAACCTTTTTGGTGAGGCAGAAGTCAAGGCGAAATGCTTATTGGTCGCTCTCAAACCTGAAATCTTTCATTATGGCAGCGTAGGTTGACCGGTCACACTTTCTTCGATTAATCTCACTTTATATTTGAATTTTCTCTTATACTTCTGATTTCTTGACACAATATTGAGAATCTTTATGTCTTTATAGATCTTTGGATACTTGGGATGCTGGAACACTTTGAAGTTGGAGTAGGTTTTGTCGGTATATCTCTAGTAAGCCCTCACGAGACTATAACTCATCCACTAGGGAAACCTAGGGGTTTAAAGGCTTGTTATACATGATAAGTTTAACCGTATTCTCGACGAAATGAAGTTGTATGTATTTAGTTTATTTTGCTCGAGGACTAGCAAAGTCTAAGTGTGAGGGAATTTGATAGGTGTAGAATACACCCTATTTATTTATCTATTGTTTATGCTTTCTTTGCAATTTCTCTTGTAAATTATGTATTTTACGCATGTTTTGAGTTTTGTAGCTACTTTGGAGTCACGCGGAAGAAAAAAAGAAGAAATCATCTTAATTTAAGCAAAAAGGGAAAAAAGGTCATTTCACAGCATTCTCTAGTGGCAGTCGAACCAAGGTTAAGGGATAATCCTATTTGAAGGAGTATTAAATACAGATCAGTTGAGGATACGTGGATGGAAACTTTGGCTAGCCCTTATCAGAAGTGACCACCTATTATAGGCACCCATTCTAGGGTGTATCCATCCTACCCTAATATATCCCAACCCTAAAATCGATAACAGTAATCTTCTCTCGATCATTTGCATCTCATTCATTCCACCTGAAATGGTGGCAACAGCTGCTACTGTTAATACTTCTGAGAAATTGAGATCGAGAAATGGAATAATCAAGAGAAGAACGAGCATCAGCTGTTGTTGTTGAATCTGGATCGAGGATATGACAAAGAGTGGCTTGAAATTGGATCTGTGATGACTTGCAGTTGGATATCGAAGTTTAGAGACAGATTCAGAAGGGTTTGATGGTCGATTTATGTGGAAACAGTGACAAGATGGATGAGCTACCATGGAGTTGAAGTGTTGTTGTTGTTGATAGATTCGTGATGAAGATGATAGGTTTTTGCTGTGATTCGAAGAATTGAAATCGAATTAAGGGTTTGGAGATGTTATGTTTACAAGGGTTTTTGATACATGGATGAAGAGTGATTGAATGGGTAAATTAAAGATGGGCTCAACTCGGATTGAGGGTTGATGTGAACTCTCTAAGAAGATTCAAATATGGGTTTCGGTGGATGATTAAGGTAAACAACGACGCTGTGACTCTGAGAAGATGTTGCTGCAGATGAGCTGAATTGAAGATGTTTCTTAGATGAATGTTAGAGAATGAATGTATGTCTGAAAACATTGAAGGTAAGTGAAAAAAATGAAAGGCCTGAATTTGGCCGGGAAACACCAGAGAACAGGTTAAACTCGGCCGTATTTCCATTTTGGCGAGTCAACTCGTTACTAGCCGATGAACGATCTAGCCAATGACTCAGTTGAGTAAGGCGATTCAGACAAGTCAGATGTAGCTGACTCTCCTTCTCCTTGTCCCTTTGACTAACAGTTGACCGTTAACTGTAACGACGACGTGATGGAATATTCTTCCAGCGGAGTAGAAGATTCTGATTACCGGTAGTGACTTTCTGGTCGGATTCCGGTGGTACCAGTAAATTTCCGGTGTCCCAATTTGTGCAGAATTTCTAGACTCATCTAGACTCATGGGTTTGAGGAATTGGACTTGAATTTTGAAAGAGAAGATCGAAGGATTTGAGAAAGATTTGGATTTAGAAATTGAGCTATAATGGGGAGGAGATTCTATTCCTAAGAGGATTGCAAGAATATTGAAGCCTTTAAATATATAAGTTCTCTACTTTTCTCTAGACACCTTTACACACACAACACTTGTGTTTTTGTTTGCTTTTCACATATTTTCTTCTTTTAATAATTTGTGTGAACTTCAAAATTCTTCTTTTAATTATTGGCGTGAATTTCAAAAACATGAGTAGCTAATTTTCTTATTGATTGAGGATGAATTCCTAGTTCTGAACATGATTTGAGTTTTTGTTTTAAATCAACTTATAAGTTTTTCATATGATCTTCGTTTGTTTTTAATAATATTAATGTTTATGCTTGATTGATGGATTGTTTAGGTGGCCAACTAAATTGATTTGTTGATTGATCTAAAGCTAGTGGTGATTAGGATATACGTAATTGTTGAATAATTCACTACACAAGTAGAAAACACAAGACCTTGTAGAGGGATTCTGTGGAGCAATTGTGTGTAAAAACAACGCTAGAAAGTGGACCGAGCGAACCGAGTTTAACTACTAGTATCAAACCTAAATTCATAAATCTTAATGCGTTCATTGAATTACATCTTGTAAGCAAACCTCAAGGTGGTTCTTTAGAATAGAATATGATAACTAAGCGGACCTGTTAGTGAAAAGAGGAATTTTGGGGTTAGCTAAGTGAACCTGTTAACCGACGATTGATGAAAATCTGTGACTAATTAAAAGTAGACAAGAACATAACTTTAATCATTGTTTTGCAACGAAGAACGATTCCTTTGTCTAATCTCTCATATTGATTTCGAATTACACTTTTGATTACTTTGTTTACTTTCTTTTGCAAACTTAAAACAAGAAAACCCCTATTTTTGTGACAATTTTACAACTAAAAATCTCTTGATCCTCGTGGGAATGAACTTGACTACATTATATTACTTGTTAATTAAGTGGAAGAATATTAATTAATTTTTTGTGGTTACGACACGTATCAACTAGTCACATTGAGAACACAACTCTGTATAACATGTTAAGGGAAAATCTTAGAGAGAATATGTGGGCTGAGTTTGGAAGAGATGGAGGGAAAATTGATTAGTGTTGTCAAGTTTAGTTATTTAAGTTTAATTGTTTGTTTCATAGTTTAAAATTTTTACGTTTTTCACTAGAAGTAGCGTCCTAGACTCAATCGCTAGTGGCCTAGACTCAATCGCCAACAATCCTTATATATACATACCACTTCATCCATTATAAAATCACACCTTCACTTAAAAACTTCTCTACCTTCTGGGTAATTTATGGATGATCCTAAATTTACTGAAGATGGAGATTTATCTCTTTGTAGAAATTATGTAATATACTACCTGACGAGAAGTGAAGAACGACGGATAAATAGTTTACCCAATATGAGTTGTTGGGGTAAAATTCATGAAACCTTCTGCACAGAGACGAGTAATCCTCTTAACCTCGATCGTGCTGCTTTGTTTTCTCGATTCATGACTATCAAAAAAGATCTTGTGGATTTTTTAGCTATGAGAAAGATTTTCAATCATATCGTCTTAGAGGTGACACCACTGCTGAATTGGGAATACGAACTCGAGACGAGTGGCGAAGATGGAAAGGAATTTTTTTTTTGAATATGAAACGCATTTCCAAATTCTTAAGGAGTTTCTCACAACTCGTATGGGAGTTGTCACAACGACAGAATACTAAACTTAAGTTTAGTTTTAAGTTTTAATGGATGTTGTCAAGTTTTAATTTAATGTTCAATTTCAATGGATGTTGTCAAGTTTAAGTTCTAATGTAATGAAAAACTGTTAGAACATTGCTCGGTCAAACTCACAAGTGTTGCTATCTCAAGCTTGTTGTCAAATTTAGTTGTCAAAACTATATCTTGATTACTAGTCTACAATTAGTTAAGTCTCGGACTAGGATAAAAATGTAGTTCAGAAACAGAGGATCACGACAATCATCATTGCGTTCTATCGTTTGAAGGCGAAGATCAATTTTTGGAGAACTTCATCAACAAAATATAAGTGAAGACTGAACCACCTATTTCTCAAGTTATATTCACTTTTCTATCACTGAGACGATGTCGCATAACTAATTAGACCATTACGCATAGACAAGAATTTTGAGTCACGTTTATCTTGATAATTAGTTCTCGAAATATAATGACTAGCTTAATGAATATTTGTTCATACTTGATGAATTTCGGTTAAGGACAATTTATTTTTCGGAATCAAAATCATGATCTAAGTTTTATCATTTAAAAATAGCCTGGAACAGTGATATGTGTCATTGATGTTATTCAGAAATATTTTGAATCAATTTAGAGAGAAATATATAACTACTATAGTTCAGATACAAGGAAGTATTATCAGTCTTACAAACTGGGAAAACTGTTATAAGTCTGAACTCGTATTACATGTATTCGTACACGTAGCGGAGTAGCTATATATCGACTTGCAGATTTGTGGTTCACATATTCTTATATATAATATGTTCAACTTGTGAACCGGATCGGTATGCATACTTGTATGCAACCATTTAGGAACTTTGGTTATGGAACCTAGTTAGTTTACAAACCGGTACGCAAACCAAAATAGTTTTATGTTCCTGAACTCGGTTTTAGTACCTAAACCGGTACGCAAACCAAAATAGTTATGTGGACTCCGGAACCGATCGTGGTCTTAAGGTTTCCAAACCGGTATGCATACTTAAATAGTTCTGTTGACTCCGGAACTTGGTTTGGTTAAATGTTTACAAACCGGTACACGTACTCTGACTGACCTGAGTCACAAACGACTATAGTATTTGTATTTTGTGCATTTACTAACCATGTCGATTATCTTCAAGTGCGATTAAATTATTTCTACGAGATAATTAACATTTGATTAGTTATCTAAAAACACTAGACTTATTTGGTCACATGATTGTGACTCAAGATTAATGTTTTAAGTGTTCATGAAAATGAGTATTAAGCTTTTAAGTTCAAATCCTCTAGTTTTGGCTAACCATGTTGAACATAGTTTTTGTATACGGTTCAGTTACAGTATAACCTAGCCAGTGTGTATATCTTTATTATGTAAATCAGATTCAACGATTCATCTAACGGTGGATATTGATTGCTTGGTTCCAAAGCCATCTTAGCTTAAACCTAAAGCAACCTATGCTTTGAATGTCTATAAAAGGGGAACTTCAAGCAACTGGGATCTTTGAATCCCGACAATAATTTTTGGTGTGTCCTAGTTGTATCTATAGTCGTCCTCTTCCTAACCCTTTTAGGGTTTAGCGACTACAAAGACTTCATATGGATTCGTGAAGCCAGGTCCAGTTATCTTTTCTTGATAACTCGAGTATCCTGATCTTGATTGATTATTGAGCTTCTCACTCGATCAAGATATATAGAAATCATCAAAGTTATCTTCGTCTCAAACTTGTTTATTCCACAAGTTTTATACTTGTGAGGCCAATAATAATCTAGGCTGCACTTCGGGTTGCATAAGTCCGGATTTTGAGGTTGGCTAGACTTTGTTTATTGTTATCGACTTCCATCACATTTGATAAAACTTTGTGATTTTAAAAGGAAATCATATATAGGCTTAATCTTTGGGAGGAAGATTTGGTTTACAGTCTTCAATTGAGTTGAAGCAACTCTTAGTTGGTGTGACGTCAGCTAAGGGAATCAATTGCGCGGAGTCCTGCTGGGATTCAAGAGGCGTTTTTTTTGGAGGAGCGCGACTGTACCTTAATCAGTGGGAGACTCGATTAGGGATCAACTGCATTCCAGTCCGAAGTTAATTTGTAGTAGGCTAGTATCTGTAGTGGCTTAATATAGTTTGGTGTTCTATCTGGACTAGGTCTCGGGGTTTTTATGCATTTGCGGTTTCCTCGTTAATAAAACTTCTGGTGTTTGTGTTATTTATTTTTCCACATTATATTATTTATCTTTATAATTGAAATATCACATTTTATGCGTTAATCAATCATAGTAGATACATCCGACCTAGTTTGTTGGATACGACTTGATTGATTCTTGGATATTGGTCTTTCGTACCGTCTAAGTAATCCCTTTTTAATTAGGTTCACAAATTTGACTCTGTAACATTCTGATTTCAAGAGAGAGAGAGAGAGAGGTATAACTCTAGATATTATTTCTTGATTGTGTTATCCATACAGATTACCTAAGAAAAAAAATTGTTGGTGTGTTTCGGTACCCCCGCGTTTTTAATTGGTATCATAGAAGGAAAACATGTTAAGACCTAATAAGTATGTGTTTGAAGGAATATGACTATATGGGCAGGAGTGAAATCTCGAAAAACGTATCACCAATTCAGAATCAACCAGTTGATTTTGATCAAAGTTTGAAGCCGACATCTGAGTAGACCGTCACATCTAGATCAATACATAAACATCATATGGATGTAGAAACTGTTGATAACTGGGAAACACGCCTACAAGAACAGTTTGTTGAACTTTCAGATGAAGGTGACTCAGATATTGATAGAAACGTGGATGAGGAAATCTCAGAGTATGTAAAGTTGTTGGAACCGGTTGAAAAGTTGACGACTCGTAGTGTGACTCCTTTTCTGATCCATCTCTATCGAGGAAACAAGAAATTGAGAAGAATTTACACAAGTCTTTTTGCTTGGAATCGATCCTCAAAGATTCTGAGGAAGACCTACCTAAGAAGTCACTTTAATGTGATAATTGAAAAGACGAGGGTACCCAAATATACCACAATCTTAAACTTTTCCACCTATAAGTCCTCTTACCGAAAGTGATTACTATAGACTGAATCGAGACCATACAACGAATCGGTATTCACACTTTGTGTGATCGTCTATGGATACGAGATCGAGACAATACAACACTCAAAGTGTGATTATTTGATAATAGGTTCGGACTTAACCAAACTATATAGGATCACTATCAAGTAATACGGAGTTAACGTTTGTGTAATTTAGTTTAAATTATAATAACGATAATTATAATTGCGAAAAACAAAAGTAAATGACACAACAAGATTTTGTTAACGAGGAAACCTCAAATGCAGAAAAACCCCGGGACTTAGTCCAGAATTGAATACTCTCAGAATTAAGACACTATAAAAAATCAAACCAACATCGTATAGTTGAGACCATGCAACTAAATATATAGTTCACCTAGTTTCTTCAGTATCCCTGCGCTTCCGACATTCAATAAGTGCACGCACTGGAACAATTACTTTGGTTCTTATTCCAAATAGTAAAGGAACAACAAATATGCTTGGTAACAACTCTTTTCAATCTCAGTGATATGAGTTAGACAAAGGATCTTCTGTTTAATCCAATAAACTCCTTTGTCGGGTTTAAATTAATCTACTCAACAACTACCAAAGTCGCAGAGTTTAAATTATGCAATCAATAATAGGATCTTATCAAGATGCTAAATACTGATGCTGATCTACGCAACTAATCAATCAAATCTATCAAAGATAAACCGATTATAGTTGGATCCCATCCGATCAAGTTTTGTGCACACCAAAGATTATGAACCCAAATCAGAAATCTTATTCGTCTTCAAATCTTCTTAAATCTTCAATAAACACCTGCACACCACAACTTGAATCTCTTGTGATCAATCACGCACAGAACAAAGTCTGTTAACAATGGATTATCACAAGACATCTTTAGATATACAAACAGTTCTAAAGATCCCATCGACACTTCGATCTAGTTTGAGCGAATCTTATATCAAAAGAGAAGATTCTCAAGAATAAACAAACTAGGTGCAATCAAAGTTCAACAACCGTTAGTCAATCAAACCAAACCGAAAACTAATAATACTGCAATTATCTAGTTTCCCACCAACGGTACTCGTAGAGCTTCTTGATCCCAAATAAGTCTTTAAACGAGCGGTCGTAAGAGATTTCGCCTAATTAGGGTGCTTTCCTCTCCGAATAGACGGCTCCACCAGTAACAACACAACAAGGTAGTTTTGTTGGCTCTTATGATAGTTTGCTCGAAATGAAAACTTGAGTATTTATAGACCAAGGAAATTTGGACACCAAGGAATTTCCAAAACCGAAAATGTTCTCAAGATGTGCAATATATTTCCAAATTCGGTTTTCATAATTCCTAGAAATGCTCTGTCCAATATTAACCGAAATACTACTAGAAAATTTCCAATTAGTAAATGCACATTACCAATTTTTATTTTTCCACAGATATGTATTTTAATTGCTGGTAATTAAAAGCATATAAAATTAACAACCTTAATTAAAAGATTCTCAATTTATTTCGGTCCGGGATATCCTTGAGTTATTAAAGAATATCTTTGAACAGTAAAAGATAAGAGTTACTGAACATGTTCAAAGTATGTCGACATCTTATTTCTTTGTAAATCCTCTTTCATATTTACATTCTTGGAACCGATTATACCACACTTCCAAACAAGTTTAGAACTGGTTCATCTGATTTCCAAGAACTATGTGATTGATCAAATAAACATACTAATCATGGGTTTATGATTTTACCAAACAAAAGGATCGGTTCTACCTTAATATGGTTACTGGACCAGTTACATCGGTTACCAAATTGGTTACATCAATTACCAGGACCGGTTACCATATTATCATGGTATTACTTGTGATCGGTCACACCAGTTACCAGGATTGGTTATACCAATTACCAGGACCGGTTACACCAATTACAAGGATCGATTACACATCTTTTGTGATCGGTCAAACCAATTACTAGGATCCGTTACACCAATTACTAGGATCGGTCACACCAATTACAAATATCGATCATACCATCTTAGGTGATTACTTAGGATCGGTTACACTAATAAAAGTCATACCAATACATAAGTCAGGCATTGTGACTAGTTTTACCAAGATACATAACAAGTTATGATCGGTTCTACTAACTCACACATATTGGTAATCCAAAGATATGCAATGAATAACAATACCAATAATCCTAGCGATTTACCTTTCGATTCACAAAACAAGTTCATGAATGTACTTCCTTTAAACGAATTTAAACATTGTTTCCTAGGACGAAATCTTCACCCATACCCATACACATAATCACAATAACATTCATACAATTATATCGATGTCTTATATACGAAGTTCAAAAGATAAGCATTATACTTCATATTGTAATTCCTTAACAATATGTCTACTAGAGTATAATCACTGACAGCTTCGCAGTTATGTTTTCAATATAGCACGACTTGAAAGATACGTTGGGAATGAAACAGTTCAATTCAAAATATTACTAACCTCAAGAGGAAGGATGATGTCGTCGATGTACCTTGTTACTTTTTCGTATTCTTCAAGTCTTCGAGTAATACTTGTATGTCTCGTTATCCTAATCTTTCTAGCCTAACCTATACGAAGTTATCTCTAATACATAATCAAGCGACTCTTTAATTGAGTTTTGATTCACTAAAATGTGACAACCAAACTTGACATACCAACGCTTGGTGGGTTCAACCGAGCTATGCTCTACCGTTTGTCAATTTTAGTGACAAAACTCTTACAATCATATGGATAAATAAATTACAAAAATTTATTATACATACGCTTGATTCCGAGTTTCAACGGCACAATACCCTGCATATATTCAATCCATAAATGCCACTGAAGACATTTAAATAGTAAAGCTAATACTTCCCCTAAAGGTGAGATAAGTAGATTTTCAATCCGCACATCTTTGTTATTCCCCATTATAGTCCAAATAACTACAATCATCATATGATATGTTTCTCCACCTTAGTCAATGCTTTACTCTTTCGTTAGATATAACATTTAAGCACAATCGTCCTTTCCTAAGTAATTACAAATCACTTGTTTACTATTTATATTTCTCCCCCCTTTTGTCACAAAATGACAAAGGTACGAGCAAATAGAAAAAAACGAAAGGATCTTACAATCTAAAAGAATTGTACAACCTATAAGAGTTAAGCACGAAGGTTTCACATACCACTTTAGATGACCAATATCAAAACCGAAACTACAAGTAATTTGGTTTTAATATGTTATCAAGGAAACAATTTCCCGAAGAAATTTTACCTAATAGTTTAACAAATTGACTAAGTAAAACTTAGTTCCCTTGCTAAACCTATTGCACAAGTACAATCACTTGTTTCGATAAGACCAAAATAAAGATCAGAATTAACTTTATTTTTCTCATCATGCACTAATTATTCAGACAATAACTTAGACCTTTTCACTTTAGACAAGACAAATACTAGGTTAGTTAACTAATATTGCTTGTCAAGGCATTCGATTAGACTTGAATAACCGAATCCTTTACTTTGATAAGTCTAACTAAGATCAGAATTAACTTAGTTTCTCTTATCCAGAATCGAATTGGACTAAAAAAATGATCCCATATTTTGTTAAGCCATAAACAATACATACACACAAAATAGATTGACTTGCACCATTATTTTTCTTAACCGGAAGCAATTGAAATAAACATAGACATTAAAGCACCGCAATTGCACCGAAATTTCGTTAACTCTAAAACAATTGATACCTAACAATAAAGAAAGATATCAAACAATTTTTTCTTAACTGGAAACAATTGAATCACATACACACATCCATCCATACATACACACATAGTGGAATAAATATCAATTGTACCGAATTTTGTTAAGCAAAAGCAAAATATATGCAATAAACTCATGCTTTTCTTAAACAGGAAAACGATTAACTAAGAAATTCGTTACCTCAAATTCCGCATCCTCTTCTCCCCAGAAAGATATATCATTAAGCGCAAGTTCAAGTTAGAACTCTCCCCCATTATGTTATCATTCTCTCGCAAGAACAAAAGAACAACAACAACAACCTTTACAAGAGAAAGGTTGAATCGGTTTTTAACTCATGCAAATAGCAAAAGTTGAAAACCCGAAACACATATGCTTTTATTTCAAACAAAAATTCAACATATTGTGACTTTTTCACATATGATTTTCAATCAGAACACCTTATGATCCTTTGATAAATCCTACCAACATGGGCTAGAACTTAATCCCGCTAAATCAAAAAGCCCCAAAAACCATAAGGGTTCACACATCATATGAGATCGAATATTAAGGTTAATGAAACCAAAACCAGACATCCCATAAACTCAAATGCAACACACCATAAATATTCAACAAATAATCAAGTATTGTAATTACTTCAATGTTGTAGGAAACTGAATTACAAAACCAACGCAAAAAGAATGAGGTCATTTTGAGTTCGGACGAAGAAGTTATGAGCGAGACAGTTTTACACTCCTTCGTATGGACAAATCACACCAATCACTAGGATCGGTTACACCAATAACTAGGATCGGTTACAGTGATTACTTGTGACGGGTCACAACATGAATCCACACGAAACTGTTTTAGACATAACTTTTGCATACAATGTCCGCAATCAGTAATTTTTGGCTTGTTTTAATCGTAAAAACAAGAGATACACTTATATGATCAGTAGATATCAACATCATAAACTCAAAATTACCGTTTCTATCAAAATCTCAAATATAGATAGAGAAGGTATGAGTATAGAAGAAAAGAAATCTCCCTAAAGATGTTAATTAGTCATATAATAACCGAGAGATCATGTGCTCAGTTTTCATGTACTTCCTCACCTTTCAAGATTGAGCACCAAGGTGAGCGAGCATGCACATTCCAACACAACTAGGTTGTGTTTATTTGAGCCTTGTCTTCTTTGTCACAAGGAACTAAGATAAAATCATCATTCTTGACCTCTTGCTTGTTTTGTTTTCTCTTGTTCCGTCTCTTGTTTTTCTTCTTTGACTTGTGATGAAGAGTATCATTATCACAACGTTCATTAGTACAAGAGACTTTATACAACATGAAGTCTTTCTTTAGTCTTTCAAAAAGACTCTTGTCAACATTGTTATCAGTATTTAACAGATGAGAGTCATTCTTGTGACTAATTTTTGGTCCCTTCTTGGCTATGGAGGACTTCGGGACCCATTTAGAACTGGGTTTTGCAGGAGCAGCTTTCTCCTTCATACCATTAGGGCAATTGTCCTTTTGAATACTTTGCGAAACAACTTTTCTCCAATTTGGAACATCAGATCTTGTCTTAGCATTTACAAAGTCATCTCTTTTTCTATATTCGGGTCTTTTATGAGATGATCTTTCGAGCGATAGGCAAAATTTAAACTATCATTATAATAATTCTTTTGCCTAAACTTTGGACAATATCGATCCAAGTTCCTTTGGGGAGCAAACTTAGCCAATTCGTTTGATACAAAATAAAGTGTATCTTGCATCTTACGAATCTTGCATCCCCATTACAAATGCCCTTTGTTACCACAACAATAACAATGCCTAGTAACATACGAAGATTGAGTTTTAATGTTACCTTTTTGTGGATCCTCTTGTTTTGGTGCTCGAATTTTCTTCTTCTTCTTCTTCTTCTTCTTCTTCTTCTTCTTATCTTTGTTAAACGTCGTTGCTTTCTTGACATTAGCAGAAGTGCCTTCTCTAGTTGTTGCTGGTTGAACAAAATTCTTAGGCTTGACAGGATTTTCTTCTTTACAAGAAATATGAGAATCTTTGATATCATTGGAAGCCTCTGGTTGAGAAGAATTTGTAGATTTAACAAATTTTATTTCATTGTTATCGTTGGAAGCACTTAATTCCTTATATCCTAATCCCCGTGTATCACCATGATATCTTCCTGCTTCTAACAATGAGGATAAATTGTTTGTGCTATCATTAGACTTTTGCAAGTACAAATTTTCTTCTTTCAACGTCTTGATTTTATCAAGAGCACCAGCTAGATCAGCCTCAAGGCATTTTTCTCGTGAGATTTATTCACCTTCTTTCTCTTCAAAACTCTTTTGTTGAGAGTTAATCCTTGCATCAGATTCAGCAAGTTTCTCTTCCAACAAGTGAATTTTTTCAAGAGCAGTATCACGCTCCCTTTTTTAAAAATTATGTTTGAGAGAGACTAACACTTGCTTTTTCTTCAAGACCCTGTATTTGTTGAGAAGCATCTTACCTAAACTTTTTGTGATTTTGACACATCCTTTCACATTCAATAGATAATGCTTTAAAATCATCCCAATTTTTCTCAATTATCTTTTTGTAAGTAAGCAACTGCTCACAAACAAATTCTGAGGGTGGTTCAATAACCTCTTGCGATACGTTAACTGAGTCTTTCTTTAGTTTTCGCTCTAGATTAACTCTACTTTGACTCATGTCTTATAGGTTGGATCGCACCAAACAAAGATTGTTAGGTCTTTTCGTGTTTGCCTGCTCTGATACCAATTAAAAGACGAGGGTACCCAAATATACCACAATCTTAAACTTTTCCACATATAAGTCCTCTTACCGAAAGTGATTATCTATGGACTGAGTCGAGACAATACAACTATTCGGTATTCACACTTTGTGTGATCTTCTGTGGATACGAGATCGAGACAATACAACAATCAAAGTGTGATTACTTGATAATAGGTCCAGACTTAACCAAACTCCATAGGATCACTATCAAGAAATACGGAGTTAACGTTTGTGTAATTTACTTTGAATTATAATAACAACAATTATAATTGCGGAAAAGAAAAGTAAATGACACAACAAGATTTTGTTAACGAGGAAACCGCAAATGCAGAAAAACCCCGGGACTTAGTCCAAAATTGAATACTCTCAGTTCTAAGCCGCTATACAAAATCAAACCAACTTCGTATAGTTGAGACCAAGCAACTAAACCTATAATTCACCTAGTTTCTTCAGTATCCCTGCGCTTCCGACATTCAGTAAGTGCACACACTGGAGGAACAACAAATATGTTCGGTAACAACTCTTTTCAATCTCAGTGATATGAGTTAGACAAAGGCTCTTCTATTTAATCCAATAAACTCCTTTGTCGGATTTAGATCAATCTATCCAACAACTACCAAAGTAGCAGAGAAGATTATGCAATCAATAATAGGATCTTATCAAGATGCTAAATACTGATGCTGATCTACGCAACTAATCAATCAAATCTATCAAAGATAAACTGACTATAGTTGGATCCCAACCGATCAAGTTTTGTGCACACCAAAGATTATGAACCCAAATCAGAAATCTTTTTCGTCTTCAAATCTTCTTATATCTTCAATAAACACATGCACACCACAACTTGAATCTCTTGTGATCAATCATGCACATGACGGAGTCTGTTAATAATGGATTATCACAAGACGTCTTTAGATCTACAAACAGTTCTAAAGATCCCGTCGACACTTCGATCTAGTTTGCGTGAACCTTATATCAGAAGAAAAGATTCTCAAGAATAAACAAACTAGGTGCAATCAAAGTTAAACAACCGTTAGTCAATCAAATCAAATCGAAAAATAATAATACTGCAATTATCTAGTTTCCCACCAACGGTACTCGTAGAGCTTCTTGATCCCAAATAAGTCTTTCAACGAGCGGTCGTAAGAGATTTCGCCTAACAACACAACAGGCTAGTTTTGCTCGCTCTTAGGATAATTTTCACGAAATGCAAACTTGGGTATTTATATACCAAGGAATTTCCAAAACCGAAAATATTCTCAAGATATGCAATATATTTCCAAATTCGGTTTTCATAATTTCTAGAAATACTCTGTCCAATATTAACCTGAATCCTACTAGAAAATCTTCGATTAGTAAATGCGCATTACTAATTTTTATTTTCTAGAGATATGTATTTTAATTGCTGGTAATTAAAAGCATATAAAATTAACAACCTTAATTAAAAGATTCTCAATTTATTTCGGTCCGGGATATCCTTGAGTTATTAAGGAATATCTTTGAACAGTAAAAGATAAGAGTTACTGAACATGTTCAAAGTATGTCGACATCTTATTTCTTTGTAAATCCTCTTTCATATTTACATTCTTGGAACCGATTATACCACACTTCTAAACAAGTTTAGAACTGGTTCATCTGATTTCCAAGAACTATGTGATTGATCAAATCAACATACTAATCATGGGTTTACGATTTTACCAAACAAAAGGATCGGTTCTACCTTAATATGGTTACTGGGACCAGTTACATCGGTTACCAAATTGGTTACATCAATTACCAGGACCGGTTACCATATTCTCATGGTATTACTTGTGATTGGTCACACCAGTTACGAGGATTGGTTATACCAATTACCAGGACCGGTTACACCAATTATAAGGATCGATTACACATCTTTTGTGATAGGTCACACCAATTACTAGGATCCGTTACACCAATTACTAGGATCGGTCACACCAATTACAAATATCGATCATACCATCTTAGGTGATTACTTAGGATCGGTTACACTAATAAAAGTCATACCAATACATAAGTAAGGCATTGTGACTAGTTTTACCAAGATACATAACAATTTATGATCGGTTCTACTAACTCACACATATTGGTAATCCAAAGATATGCAATGAATAACAATACCAATAAGCCTAGCGATTTCCCTTTTCGATTCACAAAACAAGTTTATGAATGTACTTCCTTTAAATGAATGTAAACACTGTTTCCTAGGACGTAATCTTCACCCATACCGATACACATAATCACAATAACATTCATACGATTATGTCGATGTCTTATATAGGAAGTTCAAAAGATAAGCGTTATACTTCGTATTGTAATTCCTTAACACTATGTCTACTAGAGTATAACCATTCACAGCTTTGCAGTTATGTTTTCTATATAGCACGACTTGAAAGATACGTTGGGAATGAAACAGTTCAAGTTAAAATATTACTAACCTCAAGAGGAAGGATGATGTCGTCGATGTAGCTTGTTACTTCTTCACATTCTTCAAGTCTTCGAGTAATACTTGTATGTCTCAGTATCCTAATCTTTCTAGCCTAACCTATACGAAGTTGTCTCTTGTACATAATCAAGCGACTCTTTAATTGAGTTTTTATTCACTAAAATATGTCATACCAACGCTTAGTGGGTTCAACCGAGCTATGCTCTAACAATAATCTTTATCAAAAATAATTTTTGTTGGAAGAGAAACTTGCAGAATTTGAAGTAAGAATTAACTCTAAACAAATTAGTTTTGAAAAAAGAGAAAAACGCATTGACGCTGATTTAGCTACTTCTCTTGATAAAATCAAGATGTTGGAAGAGGACTTGAAAAAGTTCAACACTAGTTCAAACAAATTAACCACCATGCTAGGAGCAAGTAAAAATCATCATGATAAACGACGATTGGTGAAAAGACAAAGTCGAGACAATACAACAAATTCGGCTCACACTTCGTGTGATCGTCTATGGATACGAGATCGAGACAACATAACAACAAGACCACTTGTGTGATTGATTATGGATACAAGATCGAGACGATACGACAACAAAGTGTGCACTTGATAATAGGTACACTATTAAACCGAAACTCTATATGATCAATATCAGGTGTTAAGGAGTTAAAGTACGTGTGTAATTTACTAAATTATAATAACAATTATAATGCGGAAAACAAAGTAAATGGCACAACAAAATTTTATTCACGAGGAAACCGCAAATGCAGAAAAACCCTGGGACCTAGTCTAGTTTTGAATACTCTCAGAATTAAGCCGATATACAAAATCTAATACCAATTTCTTATAGTTGAGACCAAGTAGACTACCCCTAGCTACTTAGTTTCCTCAGTGTCCCTACGCCTTCGACTTCTAGAGTCACGCACATGAATAGCAAGTCCTTTGGATCGTATTCCAAACAACAAAGGAAGAATCTGTTTGGTAACCACTCTAATCAATCTTGCTAGAAGATATTAATGAGTTGTTGACAAAGGCTCTTCTGTTTAATCTAATGAACTCATTTGTATGGTTAGATCAATCTATATTTTGGTTACCGAAATAATCAAACTCTAGGTTCGCAATCAATCAATATACATCTCAAAGAGAAACTATAAAGCGATGCCGATCTCAAGCAACTAATCAATCAAGTATATCAAATATAAACTGATTTTAGTTGGATCCCAGTCGATCAAGGTTTGTGCATTGAATCTGCAAGATAAGAAAACTAATAAGAATATTCTTCGTCTTCAAATCTTCTATTGCCTTCAGTAACCTGCACAACACAACCCTCTTGTGATCAATCACATACAGAACAGAGTCTATTAACACTGGATTATCAAAAGATGTCTTTAGATCCGAAGATGGTTCTAAAGATCCCATCAACGATTTGATCTAGTTTGAGTGAGCTTTATATTAGAAGAGAAGGTTCTCAAGAATAAACAAACTAGGTGCAATTAAAGTTTCAACAACCTTTAGTCAATCAAATCAATAATCGAAAACTAATAACACAACATTATCTAGTTTCCCAGCAACGGTACTCGTAGAGCTTCTTGATCCCACAGAAGTCTTTAAACGAGCGGTATTAAGAGATTTCTCTTACTTAGGGTTATTTCCTCTTCGGATAGATGGTTCCACCAGAAACAACAAGAATGAAGTTTTCCTGGCGCTTAGGATAGTTTGCAAGAATGCAAACTCAAGTATTTATAGACCAAGGTTGTTTGGACAACAAGAAAATTCCAAAACCAAAAATATTCTCAAGATATGCATTAAAGTACCTAGTTTTCAATTAATGTTAACCAATATCTCCGAAAACTCTCATAGAAAATATTTATTATTAGTCTAGCACATTAACTAATAGTATTTTCCATAGGATATGCTTTAATTGCTGGTAATTAAAACATATATGATGAAAATCATAATTAAATGCTTTTCAATATTTCGGACCAGGATCACCTTGAGCATCAAGAAATATCTTAAGCAATTAATGATAAGAGTTATGTACATTTTCAAATAATGTCGACATCTAGAAGCTTCTCATCTTAACAAACCCAAAACCCTAATTCACACACACCATGAAGAAATATGTGAACCATGGATACTTGATTTATCTCATGGAACCGATTAAACCATCACTCCAAAATATGTTGTGACCGGTTATAACATGATTCCCAATATAGGCTGTAATCGGTTACACCTTTCTCCACAAAGTAGATTGCGACCGATTACACCTTGATTCCTGAAGTAACTTGTGACCGGTTACACCCTGCTTCCCAAAGGTAGTTTGTGACTGATTGCATCTAACTTCCCAATTCATCTTGTGACCAGTTATACCTTGAACTCCAAAGTAACTTGTGACCGGTTACAACTTACATTCCAATATAGCTTGTGATCCGCTACACCTTGAATTCCAAAGTAACTTGTGACCGATTACAACTAGCAATATGTTATAGTCTATGACCTGTTATACCTCAAGTCTCAACATAAGTTAAGATAGGTTCCACCATTGTTATCTTCCATTGGTCATCAAAATATATTCAATAAAGAACAAGACCAATCATGATTTCCCTTTCGATTATGAAAACAAGTTCATACATCTACATCCTTAAACTAATTTTATAATACATAGTTTTCTATGATGAAATCACACCTATATAATGCACACATAATCTAACAAATATATACAATAGATTATGTCGTTCTCGTATTTACGAAGTTCCAAAAGATAAGCGTTTATACTTCGTAATATGTTTCCTTGATACTTTGATCATACTGTTATGAACAAGTCTCATCACTAGAGTATTATATACAAATATATACAGCTTCACATTTATGTTTTCAATATAACACGACTTGAAAGACACTTTAGGAATGGAAGCAAGATCAAGTCAATATTACTAACCTCAAGTGGAAGGATGATGTCGTCGTTGTAGTCGTTACTTCTTCACATTCTTCAGGTCTTCGAAATAATACTTGTATATCTCAACATTCCTAGACTTTCTAGTCTAAGCTAAACGAAGTTGACTCTAGTATTTAATCAAGCGACTCTAGGTGAGTTTTGATACTAAAATATGACAACCAAGCTTGACATACCAACGTTTGGAAGGTTCAACCGAGCTATGCTTTAACAATTGGGATATAGGGAATAGATGCACCAAGTACTAGCAAGGGGGTAAAATTTGTCAAGGCTAGTGATTCTTCTCAACCAAAGGTTTCCGCTGATGGAAAAAGTGAAATACCTACTCCGACAGTTAAGGTTCGAAAGAGCAAAATATATCAACCTCCAAAGCCAGCACACAAGAATCCAGGTAATAACATTCCTAAAGTTTGCAATTATTGCAGAAATAAAGGTCATTTGCAAAGGGGATGTCGTTTTCGTATAAGGAATGAAAACTTCATGATATTCTTGTTTGGGAATTACAAGAAGTGATCAATTCTAGATCATATGTTAAGGATACTCTTGAAAAAACGGGTTGTGAACGTCCAACCTTTAGGCAAAGGAATCAGTGCTGTGATAAACCAAGATTTGCCTATAAATGTCATACAAAGCCTTTTCACAATTGTAATGATTATCAAAAGGATAACTCTGTAAAGACGAAGACAAGATCCGATGCTCCCAATTGGAGAAAGACTAACTTGCAAAAGAATAGTCAATCAAATTCTCTTTTGAGAAACCTTGAAAAGAAAAATGGGAAGAAAGTTCTAGTTGTTCCTAAACACACTCAGAAGTGGGTACCAAAGAAAGTCAATAATGCATTGAGTGTGAAAAGGAATGATCTCCCAGAAAATTCCATGACTATGGAAAAGGCAAAATCCATGATGTTGGAAGTTAAAAATTTCTTGGAAAGATGGATTTAGATATGAATGGGTCTAAAAGTGATCTCTTCATGATAATCCAAAAGTGAAACACAAGAATTGGTGGAAGAAGAAACGAAATAATCCAAAAACTATAAATGGTGAAAAATCCATAGATGCGAAAAAGTTTATTTCAACCATCTGTCGTGATCAAGATATTGTTCATCCCAACACAAATTGATTGTTTTGAAAGTGCATTCTCACCAAGAAATTCCCTATTATGAATACGGTGAGAGAATCAAAAGAATTAGGACGCACATATCATGTTGGATATTATTCTTGCATGTATTCTTGCATGTATTCTTGCTATTACTCTTGTTTTCTCTTATTTGTCTCTATTAGGTGAATTATCCAAAACGAATCTACATAGTGCTAAAAGTATCTAAGGAGAGAAGTATTGCAAGTATCCAAGTGTCCAAGTCGAAGAGATGTGACGAAAAGGAGCAAAGATGCTCAAAATCAAGAGACGGGCGAAAGATCAAGCTTAGCTCATTCAAATTAAGGATTTATCATCACCATATTGGATATAATTCAATTACAAATATAATACAAAAAGAATGAGGTCATTCCGAGTTCAGATGAAGAAGTTCTGGGCAAAACAAGCTTATCGAATATCGACGTCTACAGGAGGGTACAAATACAGGTACGTGTACCATGGAAATTCTGAATTTCTTGAACCAAGGGGTATGCATACTAGTATACATACTAAAAACTTCCTGGACTCTTTCTTAAAGGATGGTACGCATACATGTACGTGTACCATGAAAGCCAAGATTCACGAACTATCTATTAGGTTTTTCTTTCGTAACTTAGGGTCGGGTTCCTGCCAAATATTTTTCATATGTATACAGACTATTTCTATAATATGTTTGGCATTAGAAAAACACTCTCTAACACTTCTAAGACAACTTTGATCATTAAATATCTTCTGATCATGATTCATTGTTTAAGTCTTGAGTGTTATTTAACCCGGTTATTGCTTGAATTTTCACGACCTCCTTGGTTTATATATGAACATATGATGCACGATTCTTAATGAGTTATATATTTATATATATGTGCATCTTCTTCTTGGTCAAGGAAATCTTTTTATACGCTTTTGGTAGCCATTCTTGGTGTAAATCCTGGCGGAAAAGAATGATCCTTCCTTCTAAGAGCAAATCAACTTGTATGATATTTACAAGTTTGTTTCTTAGATAAGATGATAGCAATACTTGATCCCCCATGGATATTCTTGTGTATTGCTCAATATCTTATGAGATAAATGTGTCCTTTTCTTTATGTGAATTGAACTAATATCTCATATTTTCTCAAAAGTTAAATCTATTGTGTTTTTACAAACTATAAAATAGAACAAACTTGTGAGAAAAATTATCGAAGCACTGATCTACTTGTAATCACAGTTTTGTGTTATTACTGCAACATACACTCTTTAAAATTTTCTTATGTTGAGCCATACCGATTAAAATTATCTCTTGTTCGAAACTGGTGTTGAGATTAATTTAAGTTGATATTGAGGATACAAATCCATATGATTTGTTAATTTCCAACAAAATCCTTCATTTTCATAAAGCAAGGTCACTCATGTTGTTCTCTTGGGAATGACATCAAATGGGAGAGAGTTCTTAAATGAACTTGTGCTTAAATGCTTCTTGTGACCGAATTGAACCTGGAACGATCATTGTCTTGGTTTAGGCCCGGATCCTACAGATTAGTCTCTCGAACTCAAAGTACTCCCGTGTAGTACATTTGTTTAAAGTTTCAGACGATTCACAAATCCGAGCACCTGCTTCAGCGAGCACTTGTCTCCTCCCCCACTTTTTTACCAGAAAACCTGTGAGCCTTTTTTACCCACAAACACAAGCACTCGACTACAATAGCACCTGCCTAGCTGGAAAGAACCAGGCCTGCCAGGAATGTAGATGCACGTGAGACTCGAAGAAGTAGACATCTCATCAACAAACAATACAATGCTCAACCCTCTGTAAGCGTGGTGGGCGAAGGAGGAAAGTGAAAAGCTCCAGCCGCGAAACAACAGCCCAAACGTGCGTCTCCAGCACAACAGACAGCTCAACCTCAGAAGTTATGACCAAGACTCCTGCACGACAGCAAGAAACAAGAGAGGCTGCTCCAAACTTCCCATTTCCAATTGAAGAGGTAATTGAACTCATAAAAGCATGGATTCAAGATGATGCCATCAAGCTACCTCCTATCAGACGTCCACCAACTGAGAAAGAAGTGGCAGATCCCAAATATTTCCATTACCATAGGTTCGTCAATCACCCAACCAGCGACTACAACAAATTCAAGCGCATTTTCAAAGAGAATGTGGATGCAGGAAAGCTTCATCTAGGCACTGAAGGAATTCACTAGGATCCTCTTCATGTCAGAAGCTGCATGCTCTTCGGGGACTCCGTCCACAAAACCGTGAACCTATAATGGAGCATGTATGTGAGATTCTCTATTTCTCCAAGGCGCAAC
Organism: Papaver somniferum; assembly: GCF_003573695.1. Taxonomy (NCBI): domain Eukaryota; kingdom Viridiplantae; phylum Streptophyta; class Magnoliopsida; order Ranunculales; family Papaveraceae; genus Papaver; species Papaver somniferum. The sequence continues at coordinate 1,485,233 of NW_020651304.1, read as the reverse complement.
ACCAAGATGTATTTGCATCCCTCAACCGTATTGTATTAGGCAAGTTGTTATTTTCAGTCGGAGAAGCTGCTCCCAAATCCCAACCTCAAGGTACGGCTGGTAAATGTAACTGGGGACTCCTAACCACTGCTCATATGAAAGGTGTTGAGTTCGATAACACGTTAATCGATGCGGCGTATAACTTCAACATTGTCACCATCAAGACTCCGAGAGCTACAGGGATTTCAAAGTAAGAATATGTTCACTGCCCAACTGTGATCAAAAACTCAGAAGGAAGGTCGACAGATGCCTATGGGTACATCGATCTGGAAGTGAAGGTAGGAGATACCCTAACACACGCTAAGTTTCATATTGTTAAGGAATACCCAAATTATGATATGGTTCTGGGACGCTCATGGATACATGACAACAAAGCGAATCTCGGAGTATGTCCCTTGCCAATGACTATACCAGAGAAGGTCTCCACCAAGCCGTCCAACCATGAAGATTATTTTTTGCCGTACTGACAATCCCCTGGAGAGAGTGTAGTAGCGTTTGTCGGCAGATTATGTAAATAAGTAAGTCTTGTTGAACAACCCTCTTTACAATCAGCTAATTCTTCATCCCATCAGGACCTGGGGACTTGATTCTTCTATCAATCCAACTGTGACTAAGCGACGTGAATTTCGCTGGTCCCTTTTAAAAGTTTATGTTTACAAGCTATTTCAAAGCGACATCCCGATAAACTCAAAATCTTTACAAAATAATTACCTACTTCTTCAAAAACCAGAAAATCAAATTAACCACAAAAGAACATCTCTTATCTTTCGAAATACCTAAGAAGGGAATTCCAAGAAAAGACTAAAAGCATTCAAGTGAAATCAGCTAAGCGCGTCTTTCAAAAAAACACACCTACCATCTCTTGTAGAACACCTTTCTTCAATTTCAGTTCCTGAGTCATCCTCTCAATCTTTGCTTCTCTTTGCCCAATAAGATCACCAGAAGAAATCATATATGCTCCAGTCCTCATTCCCTTGCCAGTAATGACACTCAGAACCCTAGTGTTTATCCCCTCAATTATTGGCCACAACTTCTAGTATGCAACAAAATGAAGCTAGATGGAGCTGGCGAGGGATTGCCTACTTGTTTCAGTTTCTTCTCTAAAGATCCCCTACACTACTCAGCAAGAAGGTTGTGATATCAACACTGCAAGGATTCACATGTATGAGCCGCGCTTGCCGATCATCCAAAATGGATTAATATTGATAGACTATATTCGAAAGATTATACCATATTCCCACCAATCAGTGTAGCTGTCTCGACGTGTCTAACTATTATGCATACACAAATCACCATCGGAATTGAGGAATATAATGGAGCAATCACCCGTGCGAGCACACCAAAAGAATGGAAGAATGTTACTGCCTTATGAGCATACTGCCTCCCGTCTCGGAATTCTCGAGAGACATATACCTTCAGTCATCTGATATATATGAGAATGGCAATTACTTTCGTTCCATACAACATTCAAGACACACTGTGAAGAGTTTAACTGGAAATGGATTGCACATTCAACAAAGCAGTAGCTAATACAAACCACCACTACAAACAATGGGTAATTCGAGAAAGGAAGGTTAACAAGATGGAATGTAATTTTTTCACTGAACGAGCATAAATTTTTCATCAGTGTTTCCTCAACCTATCAAATTTCGCTGAGACGAGCTCCATGTCCTACCGAGGATTGAGAAAGAAATTGACTAATGATTATTGCTGGACTTCTCCAAAGATCTTTCATCTCTGTCAACTCCAAGGAATGTATCTCTCTCAAATCTGAATGCGCTGGGTGGCAGTCTAAATCCTCGATAATAAAGTATGATCGAAGTCTTGTCGTTTATTCTGTCAGATGTTGATCCAAAGTCTACTGATGTCCCCTTTACTCTGAATTGGAATTGACATCTTCAAAGTTTCAAAGCTCTCACGACATGAAGGCCTTGGGCATACTTTGACCTATTTAGACTGCAGCTTCATTGGATCTCGACGCCACTCGGAAAGTCAGTAATCTTTTCTCTATACCAAATCGGAACATCAGCAGATGTACTTGGTCAGCAGGAGAATCACTAGTCGGTACATAAGTCAAGAAAATATCACGCCATATGCTCATGATAATACCGCTCGGCACCAAGGAGTTGTGGATGCAGTCAAGACTGGTTTCAAGTTATCACAGCCTCCTTATGTTTGATCATTACTGGCGCCGGAGTTATTAACGATGGGAGGAAAACTGCTACTTAATCTCATTGTTACTAGCTCCAAACTTAACTACCTTTTCACGTATGACATTGTGCATCGCTGGAGATGCTGTCAACCTTTGGCATGAATGCTGACGATACTTGGAAGGATCACTGATGTTTTTTCGGTTGCTATTACTTCATGCTTCCCAGTGGTCCTCCCCGCTTGAAGATTTATATATGCAGACTTGTCACGGGTATAACTTCCAACTCTCGAAAGAAAAAGAAGATACAAACTTGAATGATCAAATATCATGTACCAGACGTGCAGACATGTTGTTGCTAGCGAAGACTAATAGTACATGAACCCATCGATTGGATGATGCTCCAACTGCTCTCAGATATATCGTTGTTGCCAAGATCTGTTATTGTCATTGATCACATCAGTCGCTATCTCATCTTATCAATCTCCAATATCACAAAAGAAGATTAAAAAATGGAAATGAAATATTATTCTGTAGAGAACTCACCTCGGTAACATACACAGATGTTCGGTGTTGGGTGACCTACTAGGCTTCTCTATTACGTGACGTTGCTAGCTAATTGAAGAGGCTGTCCTAATATGGTCATCCTTTTTATGCTCTTACGGATGAGAAGTACAACTATGTGAGAACGAGCATGCGTCCACAAGCCATGTTACATGTGAACAGACTCTCCTGGCGTGTTTGGTACTACCTCCATCTTGCGGATTGATGATTGACACCTGCTTCACCAGTGCGATTGTCAAAAAGAGTTCAGGATGACTGCTGCTTTCCGGGTAATATCTAGTAACTCGACTATGAATTTTATTTTCTCCAGTCAGCATCTAATGCTTACCCTGCAACAATGTCATTGTTAGTGCTAAGCAGGGGACTTAATGTCGATGATGGTTTTTAATTTAGGGCTAAAACCGTAAAAGTCTATCTACCTGACCCGGCATCAGAAGTAATAGACCTTGATATGCCTGTATTCCGCAAGAATTTTGAAGAACATATCAAAATATGATGAGTGCCAATGCCTCTCTTCATATTGTATTGAAACTCAAGCTCCTAGATGGATTGTTCACTAGTATATAGCCTAATGAGTATTTAAGCTACTAGCTACGTTATTCACTAATGCCGGAGCTTGCTGAGTATCTATTTGTTGATGGTGGTTTTTAATTCAGGGCTAAAATCGTAAAATCCTAAACCTATGTACTCGTGTTCTGCAAAGAAGTAAGAGACGTTCAAAGATGACGAGCACTTATGCCACTCTGCTTACAATATGTACCGAGCAATTCAATATATTTATATACAAAATTTAATTAGAATGGTGTTGATTGCAGAATCACAAATATTTTGTAGATTTTGTCGAAGCTCCTGCTTGCATTATTCATTAATGCAGGGTTTGCTGAGCAACTATCTTATGTTGTGTTCCCGACTGAACTCTTAAATAACTGACATTAAATTTGTATTCGTTGTTAGCTGAAAGCATGAGTTTTCTTAATGTTCAGATTAATATATGCATAAGAGGCACCGCAAGTCGTGCCACCGGGAAACGTGCTACTTACAAAAGAAGCCAAAAATTAGTAATTTTGTGCCAACACGCAAAAATCACTAAAATTGATTAATCTTGTGGCAGCTCGCAAAAAATCAATTTTGACATAATTTTATGTCAGCTTACAAAAATTAGGTTTTCGCCTTAAAACGGAACCTACACAATATCTCGATTCTTATTGGTCGAGTCCAAACCTAGGCAAGCTAGGAACCAAGCTACCATGTAGCTAGTAGGAATCGAAACCTACCAAAAAACCGAAATAAAGAGAAAAAGAGAAACCGTGGCAAAATTGGGAAGCAGCAAAAGGAGGCACGACCGGACAACTTGGACGGTTGGTTTGTCCTAGATGGCGCCCCTTCTTGCCGACCGGCCACGCCTCATGCTACTTACCGTCGGTCCCTCTTTTCTGTCGACCAATAAGATGGCTCCAAAGATGCAACCAACGCTTTTAATTAAAAGTGGAAGTAGGTTGTGTTAGAGCATTGCTCGGTCAAACTCGCATGCGTTGCTATCTCAAGCATGTTTGTCAATGTTAGTGATCAAAACTATAAGTCTTGATTTCTAGCCTACTATAGCTAAGGTCTCGGACTAGGATAGAAAGTGTAGTTGAGCTCAAGAACTCCATGTCAATCATCATACATGTGGAGACTTGAACTTATCTATCACTCAAAAGTCTATCTACTCTATCTCCTCCTCTTGAGGAAAAATTCGTTTTGTTATATAGACTTTGATTATACACATTTTCTATTTCGAGCGGAGTTTATCGCCTATCTATTTCTTGAAATATGTGTTGAAAAGCTTTCGCTTTGGCTAAGTTCATCTCTACCCAGTGACGAAAGTCATGTTATGTTTCAATCACTTTGAAAATTTCTCTGACGAAAAATGGTTCGTGAATAACAACTATATAACGTCCTCTCAGAATGTTTCAATGGTTGAAATGAGAGTTTAGATTATATAACCATTGATGGATATAAGCATTGTTGTGGAAACACATATATGTATAATTAATTATTCCTTGAACCGAAGTTTGCGAACTTTGTTGATCAAGAGAACCGTAATAGTGGCGTGAGCTAAGTCCGAGTTCGCGAACTGGCGGAAGTTCTCGACCCGGGAAAATCTGGTGGAGTTTGTGAACTCCTTCCGGGAACTTAAGTCCGCGAACTTGAGTTGGTTATATCTAAAAACGGTTGTTTGTGAACTTATTCATATTAACTAAGGAATGCTAAATGCAAACTGTGGCTATATAGTTCATGAACCGATTCGAGTGAATCAAATCGTTTTTGCTTCAATTGTGTCTTGTGTAGTTACATAAGATTTCCTTGCAATTGAACAACTCTCTAACTAGTTCATTTGAGTCATTTGAACTAGTTATGATGAAGAAGAACACGGTGGATATGAAAGTGCTCATATGGCTAACCATTGGTTAACTATTGTTGAACCAACAAATGTTCGTGTTTGGGTACGGTTACATAAACCCAAAATAGAACATTTCATTTGTGTGTAACAAGATAAGTTTTCTATCTAACGGTTGAGAAATATTAGCTTGAATCTAATCAGGTTTTCATCTAACGGTGAATATTGAATGCTTTGTTACCAAGCTAACATTGATTGCAGACCCTGATTTGAAAGACTATATAAGGGAGAACTCTAGCAACTGGGAAACCTATTCCACACACCTCCTGCGTGATACCAGTTGTATTAGCTAGAGTTGTTTCTCCTTTAACCTTAGGTTTCTACCGAGACCCTGTAGGTTAACGACTTGAAGACTTCATTGGGATTGTGAAGCCAGACCGATACTACTTTCTTGTAGTTGTGTGATCTGATATTGCTGATTTTATCGTATTGAGTACAATCGTAACGATTGGCTTGAGATTGATATCTCCGATAGGCAAGATATAAAAGTAGTCAAAAACATCTTCGTCTCATCGTTTGTGATTCCACATCATCTTCTTTCGCCGCGTCGATTAAGATTATTGTGAGGTGATTGATAATACTAGGCTGTTCTTCGGGAATATAAGTCCGGTTTATCAATTGGTTCATGTTCACCTTGATTTATCAAAAGACAGAACAAAAACTCGTAGGTATCTTCGTGGGAGACGGATTTATCTATTCTGTAGACTTTTCTCTGTGATACATATTTGTTTATGAAAGTCTTCGACTTTGGGTCGTAGCAACTCTTAGTTGTGGGTGAGATCATCTAAGGGAATCAAGTGCGTAGCATCCTGTTGGGATCAGAGACGTAGAAGCATAACTGTACCTTGGATCAGTGTGAGATTGATTGGGGTTCAACTACAGTCCAGACCGAAGTTTGTTTGAAGTAGGCTAGTGTATGTAGCGGCTTAATACAGTGTGTGTTCAATCTGGACTAGGTCCTGAGGTTTTTCTGCATTTGCGGTTTCCTCGTTAACAAAATTCTGGTGTATTTGTTATTTCTTTTCCGCATTATATTTTGTTATATAATTGAAATATCACAGGTTGTGCGTTGTTCAATCAATTAGAATATCCGACCTATTGGTTGTTGATTTAAATTGATTGACACTTGGATGTTGGTATTTTGTACCATCCAAGTTATCTCTCTAGTATTTGATAAAGACTCGCAGATTTCTATTTGCTTGAGTATATATCAAATCGAGAGATTGAGATATAAACTCTTTGATATAATTTTTATCTAGATTGAGTCTGACTGTCTAGTTGATTCTCTAGAAAGTATATTGGAGTTTATCCATACAAATTGATAATCGAAATATTGGGTGTGGTTGTTGTACCCCCGCCTTTTCAATTGGTATCAGAGCAGGAAAACACGTTTAAGACCTTACAAGTCTGTGTTTGTAGCGATCTGACTCTATAGACAAGAGTATTATCTCTGATAAACGCGTCACCCAGAAATAAAAGTTCTGTCTCGTCTATTTCTATTAAAGAGAAATATTATTCAATCTCATATATAGACGAACCTTGTGTTCAAACAAGACAGACAGGCTTCAACATATGTTTTTCCGATTACCCTTCAAAAGAGTTTATCTCTCTAAATGAACGGGAAACAGCTGAAGAGAGTGATTTGATTCTAAATCTTGCTAGAATCCAAGCTGATAGATTTAATCGGTTAAAACATCATGTCAATGTTCTCCTTGGTGTAGTACGGGACTGCAATTTCAAAGAAAATACTGAGGATCACTCTTCACGTATGGTTCTCGAGGCAAGCTTCAAAAAGGATGCTTTGGAAATATAACATCGCTTGAAGAAACTCTCTATTCAAGGATGCTCTAAGCAGTCTAATATACCAAGTACTTCTGCTACGACTGAAAATGTTCCAGCTCCAGAAGTAAAATCGGAATCCTTTCCATCCAGAAAAGATGTTTTAGTCTCCTCCAGTCAAGGGTGTTCTACAACACATGGAAGGAAGAAATCTCCTAACAAGACTATTAAGACTGTACTGTCTAATCACTCTTATGATCAGAAAGTATGTCTCCTTTGTGATTCAAAATGTTCTGGTAAGCAAAAAGGTAACTCTAGATTGAATAAAAAATCCTTTTTTCAACTTCAACACACCTTAGACTTAATACTCAAAGGTGTAACTGACATCCGTATGTCTAAACCAATTGGTTTTCATACATACCCTGTGTATACTACCAGGAAGGTCAGTTCAATGAGTTCCTCAAATGTTTCGAAGCAGAACAAAAGTGTTAACAAAAAACATTTAAGAAAGGAACAAGTCTCTCCTATTGTCAAAAGAGATGATAATGTTGTCCTTGATGTGAATAAGATTCCAGGAGAGAGGAGCAAAAATGATGATATGAGAAATATCCTGAAGGAGATGATTGAAAGGAATAAGGAAACTATCAACAGGTTGTCAATTCCCCCAAGGCAAAAATCCTCTGGTAAGGACTCAAACTATGTCTCGTATTTTGATGACAATAAGTTTTATGATAATTTCTCACATCAAAAGGAATCCCTCTCTAGATTCAGAAGGAAAAAGAGACTCGATCATAAACACAATTCTTTTAATGAGCTCAGAGCTCATAATTGTGCTAATTAATCACAAGGGTTAAGAACTTGCTCATAAAAATCTTGTTGAGCAAGATGTGTAAAAATCAGGTATACTGTGGCAATTTTTTTTTATGCTTAGTTGAGCTATCCTCTTATCGTTTATATCTAAACTAGTTCTTTGCAGACAATATTGCGTAAGAAGTATTTGTGGTGTCTAGTATCGTTTCTCCCTTTTTATGCAATTCTTATTGCAACTTTGTGTCCTAATACACTTGTGCTCTAAATTACTTCACTGAAGTTATGAAACTTATTGAGCCACTTATGAATTCTCATGTAGCAAATTTTTTTTTTTGTTTTATTCTTTATGGGCCATGTTGTATTCGTATGTGTACACGGTTACCATCACGAGTCAACAGTTTGTAAACCCTAAAGGTCTTATTCCCTAAGAAACCATATAAATACCAAACCTCTAAGTAATGCTTGCGTACTCTAGGTTATTTTGGTTTATCAAAAATGTCGTCCTCTTCACGAGTTTGTGGTATTGCAAAAGGCTTTCTTGATAAAGGTATTGGTTTTGAGTCCGAAGGGAGGAAGAAAAGAGCCCTTGTAGATGAAGGTCATCCTAATGCCTCATGTTACTATGCATATACTCATGAGGATGTTGAGAAGGAGGATATGATCTCTGCTGAAGTGGTTCATGATTTTCTTAAATATTTTAAGGAATCAAAGACGCAACTTGTTGATACCTTGAAAAGTCTTAATGTGTTAAGAACTGAGTTGGAAAAAGTTACGTCTGACCTTGGTCTCATGAAAGCACAAATTAAAGACCTTCTCAATGAAGATATCTTTTCTAAAGATGCAGTACATGCTGTCGATCACAAGTTCAACGATCTCAAGACTCATGAGGATCAAGAACCGTCCATATGGCTTCAGTTCGTGTTCGGTATTAGCAGAGAAGTCTATTTTTGGTTTAGCTTGTTGATTTTTAGTTTGCCTAGTAAATCTTATTTTTTATTGTTTTGTTTAGAAGAATAACTAGAGTTTGGAATAGCCATTATTGTGATTACACATACCTATGTCCAACGTTTTCATCTTCATGTTTTTAGATTTATTGGTATAAATTCTAAATTGTTTGGAAGATGATTTTTGCAGTATTAATCTTTATGGGTTTATATATTGCAAATTTTTTATGGGATATGTGTGTTTACGTCCGTGAACTTTGATTGTCCCATACCTTGTCAAAAGTAAAGTCTTTCGTAAGTCGATATGCATGTATTGATAAAAGAATGAATGAACTTTTGACAAATACAAAAGTTAAGAATATTATGTCAATTATTGATGGAAGATAGGTTAAAATCTTTTGTTTTCAAGGATTATGTCTATTGTATGTCATTGTGCAAATGGTGATGGAAAATAGAATGAGTCCTTGCTTATTCCACGGTGTTATGTCGATCTCCGATCCACAATTTTTATGTATACACTGTGTTGTTCCATAAGATGTCTTATGTTGAGCTCTATCGACTGAGTTATTGTTTTCTCTTAGTTGTTGCTCCGTAAGTTTTCTTATGTCTAGCATGACCAATTAAATTGATTAATTTTTATGATTAGTTTGGTTGTGTATTCCGGTTAGATTAATTATGGGTTCTCTTGTGATTAATCTAATTGAGTATTTTTAAGTCTACATAAGTTCACTTATGTTGAGCATTTTCGGTTAAATTAATCATGAATTCTCTTATGGTTAATTTAATTGAGCTTTTTGGATTCAAATTCATACTTGTATGTGATTTGTTATGTCCAAAGAAATCCTTATTTTCTTTCGAAATTAAGGTCGTTCTTGTTGTTCTTTCGGGAATGACATATTATGGGGGAGATTTCTTAATTGAACTTGGGATTAATTGCCAAATCTTTGTGGGGAGTGCGGCTGTGGAATATTATAGGGGTTATCTTGTATCTTTAAACTCCTTGATGAATGCATTTAGTTTCGGCTATATGATTGCATCTAAATAAGCTGATATATGCTTTCTTTTGGTCATGAAATATCTCTTTTGGAAACTTCATTAGGATCCCGTTCTTGTACCTTTGCCAATTTTATTGACAGAAAGAGGGAGAATTAATATGTAGTTCACACTGCAAATACATATGGTTTTCGGATCATTATGTAAGGGGGAGAGGTTTCCATGTGAGATGCAATATTGACTAAGGGGGAGTGATACATATCACCATAGTATTGTTGTTGAAGTTGTGATACAATTGAACTTTGACGCTGTATAATGATACTATGACATTGTATAACAATGATCGAGAATTATGTTTTCTCATTGTTATAGCTACGGATTTTCAACAACGATGATGCTGAACTTACAACCTTTGGGATCATTGGAGTACTTGGAAGTGACGAAGATTTCGAGTAATGTTGAAGATTAGACATGTGGAATAGGAGCTACAAAAGTTAATTTATTTATTTTTTGTATTCCATATGTATTAATAGTTTTGTCACTAAAATTGACAAAGGGAGATTGTTAGAGCATTGCTCGGTCAAACTCACATGCGTTGCTATCTCAAGCATGTTTGTCAATGTTAGTGATCAAAACTATAAGTCTTGATTTCTAGCCTACTATAGCTAAGGTCTCGGACTAGGATAGAAAGTGTAGATGAGCTTAAGAAATCCATGGCAATCATCATACAAGATGAAGGACTACTCAAGGAACTGGTGGGTCTTCATCAACTAAAAGGTATGTGGAGACTTGAACTTATCTATCACTCAAAAGTCTATCTACTTTATCTCCTACTCCTGAGACAAAAGTCATTTTGTTATATAGATTTGATTATACACATTTGCTATTTCGAACCGAGTTTATCTCTCCTATCTATTTCTCGGAATATGTGTTGGTAAGCTTTCGCTTTGGCCAAGTTCATCTTTACCTAGTGACGAAAGTCATGTTATGTTTCAACCACTTTGAAAATTGCTCTGACGAAAAATGGTTTGTGAATAACTATTATATAACGTCCCCTGAGAATGTTTCAATGGTTGAAATGAGAGTTTAGATTGTATAACCATTGGTGTATATAAGCATTGTTGTGGAAACACATATATGTAGAAGTCCTTATTCCTTGAACCGAAGTTTGCGAACTTTGTTGGTCAAGAGAACTAGAATAGTGGCGTGAGCTAAAGCCGCGAACTCAGTCCGCGAACCCAGTCCGCGAACTGGTGAAAGTTCTCGACCCGAGAAAATCTGTTGGAGTTTGTGAACTTCTTCCGGGAACTTAAGTCCGCGAACCCAGTCTGCGAATTTGAGTTGGTTATATCTAAAAACGGTTGTGTGTGAACTTATTCATATTAACTAAGGAATGCTAAATGCAAACCACCGGTGGGCCCACTTCGATTCTAACCAATCGAAATTCTCCTAGCCCGCCAGCAACAACCATAACCGCTAGCCAAAATATGCCAGCCGAGCGGATAAAAAGGGTTTTAATCGAGTTTAGACTGCACATGGAAGTCTTAAATCGATCGTGTCCTTCCAACTTCGCTAGACGAATCAACCGGCCTATATACGATTTCAAGCGACAAGCAAGGCGCGAACATGCTCACCGGAGGCCCATCTATAGCTCCAACAAATCGCATTTCTCAAAACCTATTAGTAATTCCCTAAACCGGTAATCCAAAGTAGGCCGGTCACACGGCTTTAAAAGCCTCGAATCCGACCAACGACAATATGTAACTGCCCAAAATGATCTAGGCCATCCAACTTTGCCATCCGAATCGACCGGCCCAGATCCAATTTCGAGGAGCCAATGAGATGTCGTTGTAATCATCGGCATCCCCTCTTCCATGAGGACCTATCGGCATGTCCTCAGCCTACCCATACGACTCCTGGCGGCTACTCAAAGTTGGTTGGCCACGCTACTCATAAGAGTCTTAAATAAATTAAAGGTAATCAACAACTGCCGCAAAATCATCTTAATAATCCAACTTTGTTAGATGATTTTACCGGCTTAGATCCAATCTTAGGAAACCAATGGGACGCCATGATAGCTGTCACTGCTCCCATTCTTCATGAGTCAGTTATGTTGTCTTCAGTCAATTTACTTATGTTGGTTGCGGTCCTAACAACAACACTTCTTATGTATCGATTTAATTTGAGCTGCTTGCTTAAAAGTGATGCTTTACGTTTATCTATTATAAACAATATTTCATAAATATCGATTTAATAAATAATTTAATTATTTAACCTAAAAGCACCGTATGTTATTTTTTAGTGCTAAATCACATCAAGTCTCACTTTCACGACTTGACTTATCACATATGACCACCTATTGCTTAGCTTTCGCGTGATTGGTCGAATTATCAGGTCTTCTCAGTATGACCCACTCAACAATTACTATGAAGGACTTGTTTTATTCTTCATGTAACTTGCTCCATATTTCCACAAAAATGTTCGAGATATCAAACATGTCACAAACTGGGGGATACTCATCAGGGTATTGTTCTGGCGGTTTACAGCGTGCGACGTGCAACACGCCCATTATGAGAAAGTGTCAGGAAAGGAGGACGGTTGATATCAATAAAGAAGTAATGGGTGTAAAGCTGATCGGTCTTCCCTTCATGACAGGGATATGGTTCTCACCACTTTTACACGATCCCCATTTCTCCACTACTTAACTACCTCCACTTCCTACCATATCAGGGCGTTTAACTATGACTTGTATAAATAGGTTTTCAACCAATAATAGTGTCATCAACACAAGTATTCAGAAACACCCAGAACCTATAGCTTTTATTCTGCAAGCAGTTCTACGTTCTGATAGCAAGTCATAAACAACCACACCTTACAAAGACTATCGCTTTAATCTCAACACATGTTAGAGCATAGATCGGTTGAACCCACCAAGCGTTGGTATGTCAAGTTCGGTTGTCATATTTTAGTGAATCAAAACTCATTTAAAGAGTCGCTTGATTATGTACTAGAGTCAACTTCGTATAGGTTAGCTTGAAAGTATTAGGATATGCGACATTACAAGTAGTGCGAAGACTTGAAGAAGTGAAGAAGTAAGAAGCTACAACGATAACATCATCCTTCCACTTGAGGTTAGTGATATTTGACTTGAACTGTTTCATTCCCTAACGTATCTTTCAAGTCGTACATATTGAAAACAAAACTGCGAAGCATGAACACTCTAGATAGACATAGTATTAAGGAATACAATACGAGGTTTATTGCTTAACCATTAAAATTTGTAGATAAGACATCGACATAATCTTTTAAATGTTATTGTGATTATGTATGGGTATTAGGTGAGGATTTCATCATAGAAAAAAATGTTTTACAGCGTTTTAAGGAAGAAAATTCACGAACTTGTTTTGTGAATCGAAAAGGAAATTGCCAGGCGCTATTGGTATTGTTATTCATTTCATATCTTGTGAACAACCAATATGTGTGATTAGTATAACCGCTCATGAATTTTTTGTGTTCTTGGTAAAACTATTCACAAAGGCCTGACTTATGTATTGGTATGACTTTTATTAGTGAAACCGACCTTAAGTAATCACCTGAGATGGTATGATAGAGTTTCTGATTTTGTGTATGACTGACTCTGGGTAAAGGGGAACCGATCCTAGTAAGAGGTGCAACACATCACAAACGGGAATCGATCCTTGTATGAGGTGCAACATGTTTTAGCAGAAATAGGGACCGATCCTATGGACATGTGCAACACGTTTTTAGGCAAAGGGGAACCGATCCTATGGACATGTGCAACACATTCAAGTTAGATACCATATATATGTGTGGAACCGATCCTAGTACCTAGTCAACCGAATTTTGGAAAGTTAGTGTGACTATGCAAAATACTCACATGGAGGTAGAAACGAAACTTGTTTTGGTAGAACCGTTAAACCCATGATTTGTGATTGAGTGTTCTTGATCAATCACATAGTTCTTGAAAGTCAGATGAACCAATTCTAAACTTGTTTGGAAGTATGGAAAATCGGTTTCAAGGTTTTAAGTATGAAAGAGGACTTACAAAGTAAGGATGATGACATACTTTGAACATGTGCAGTAACGCTTATCTTTAATTGTTCTAAGTTATCCCTTAATAGCTAAAGGAAGAGAATCCCAAGATCGAAACATAAATAAGTTAAGAATCTTTTATTTAAGGTGTTAATTTTATTTTAGGAAAATGAGAATTAGTAATGTGCATTTACTAGTTGAAAATTTTCCAAAGATATTTTCGGTCATTATTTTGGACAGAGCATTTCCAGGAATTATGGAAACCGAATTTGGAATATATTGCATATCTTGAGAATATTTTCGGTTTTGGAAATTCCTTGGTGTCCAAACTTCCTTGTCTATAAATACTTGAAGTTTTCATTTCTAGCAAACTAATCCTTCGTGACAGCAAACTTCCTCGGTTGTGTTGTTATTGGTGAAGCCGCCTATTCAGAGAGGAGAGTAACCTAATTAGGCGAAATCTCTTACGGCCGCTCAGTTTAAAGTCTTCTTTGGGATTGAGAAGCTCTATTAGTATCGTTGGTGGGAAACTAGATAATTTCGGTTTATCTTGTGTTTTCGATTGATTTGATTGACTAACGGTGGTTGAACTTTGATTGCACCTAGTTTGTTTATGCTTGAGAATCTTCGCTTCTGATATAATATTCACTCAAACTAGATCGAAGTTTCGACAGGGATCTTTAGACTGTTTGTAGATCTAAAGACGTCTTGTGATAATCCATTGTTAACAGACTCCGTTCTGTGCGTGATTGATCACAAGAGATTCAAGTTGTTGTGTACCGGCGTTTATTGAAGTTCTAAAAGGATTTGAAGAAAAAGAAGATATTGGAGATTTCTGAGTTGGGGTTCATAATCTTTGGTGTGCGTAATACTTGTTTCGGCATAGAGGATCCAACTATAATCGGTTTATCCTTGTGGTAGATTGGATTGATTAGTTGTGTAGATCGGCATCAATACAATTCTTTGTGATTAAAAGTATTGATTGCAAAATCTTAAGAATTACCTTTGGTAGTTGAGAATAAGATAGATCTAAGAACCTGACGAAGGAGTTTATTGAGATAAACAGAAGAGCCTTTGTCGAACTCATATCACTTGGTTGAAGAGAGTTGCTACCAAATAGATTTGTTGTTCCTTTACTGTTTGGAATACGAACCAAAGGAATTGTTCTAAGTGTGTGACTTATTACAGGTCAGAGGCGTGGGAATACAGACGGAACTAGGTGAACTATAGGTTTAGTTTCTTGGTCTCAACTATACGAAGTTTGTTTAATTTTGTGTAGCGGCTTAATCCTGAGAGTATTCAATTCTGGACAAGGTGCCGGAGTTTTTCCTGCATTTGCGGTTTCCTCGTTAACAAAATTTTGCTGTGTCATTTACTTTTATTATCCGCTTTATAATTTTTTTTATTATAATTAGTGTAAATTACACAAACGTTAAATCATATTTACTTGATAAGCAATCCTATTGTGTTTGGTTAAGTCCGAACCTTTTTATTAAGTAAACATACTTCGTTGTTGTATTGTCTCGATCTTGTATCCATAGACGATCACACTAAGTATGAACCAATTAGTTGCATTGTCTCGACTCAGTCCATAGACAATCACTTTTGGAGAAAGGACTTATAGGTAGGAAAAGTTTTAGCTTGAGGTATATTTGGGTACCCTCGCCTTTTCAACACTTTCTCTGCTTCCCTCCCTAAGATCAACCATTTTCCTTTCTTTGCGACCGAATTGTGTATGGAACGGTCATTTCTTGGTTTAGGCCAGAGTCTTACAGATCGATCTCTTGAATCTAAAGTATTCTTGTGCAGTATATTTTGTTTAGGGTTGGAATTCATTTCTCATCAACACACCCAATTTACCATTTTCAGCAGAATCAGTTTTTACCCTACTACAACAACGCAAATGATGACTGGTTCGTTTCTCAACTCTACTATCCTAGACTGAGACTTAACTAATTGTAGACTATAAATAAAGATATAGTTTAGAAAACTAAATTTGACAACAGGTTTGATATAGAAACACTTGTGAGTTCGACCGACCAATGCTCAAACAATCTCCTCCTTTGTCAATTTTAGTGACAAAACTATGTAATACATATGGATAACAAAAATAAAGTTCTGAAAAAACTCCTCGATCCACCATGTCTTCTTGATTTCCTTGGTTTCTCCAACTCTCCTTGAACTCTTCGTTATTTCAAGTAGCAATGATTTTGAACGTGTTCAACTCAGCATCGTTGTTGTTGAATAACCGATTCCATAGCGATAACAACTTTTTGAAAACAAATATTCTCAGTCGTTGTTATACAGAAACATATTATTATTATCTTCTCTCGAAAGTTCAATCGTATCTCAACTCTGAAGTAATACTGTGGTGATATGTTTCTCTCTCTTAATCAATACATACATCTTTTGTGTAATAGGTAAAGCTATTACTTAAATGATTCACTCCTCCTTACATAATGATCCGTAAACCATATGTATGTAGTATGAGACTACTAAATAATTCTCCCCCTTTTTGTAAATAAAATTAATAAAGGTACGAAAATCGCGGGATCATAATGAATACATCCAAAAGATATCTCAAGTTTTAAGGAAGATAGAAATACTACATAATAACATAGTTAAAATGAAACTCCTCATATCAACTTATTTTGATGATATCACATAGTAATAAATACTTAGCACTCATCCTAGGAGATCAAAAAGATATAATCATCCCTTTATGATTCCACAACCAAACTCCCTACAAAGATATATCAATTAAGCACAAGTTCATTTAAGAACTCTCTCCCATAAAATGTCATTCTCGAGAGAACAACATGAGTGACCTTGCTTTCGTGAAAAAGAAGGATTTCGGACATTAAAAAATCACAAGGATTTGTATCCATATTATCGACATAAATTGATCTCAAGGCCAATTACGAACAAAGAGACAATTTTACTCGATTTTACTTAACATAAGAAAATCTTACGGAGTGTGTCAAGAAGCAAAACACAGAAGTGTGATGACAAGAAGATTAATACTGCGAGAAAAATCTCAAAGAGTTTGTTCTATTTTTCGTTTATAAAAACATAATAGATTTAACTCCTGAGCATATATGAAATATTAGCTGGATTCACGAGAACGTAAAAGCACAAATATTTCATAAGAATTTTGCAATATTAAACCAATCATGATTACATTCTGCAAGTTCATCTTCCAACAACTCTAGAATTTAAATAAATAAATCTAAAAATATGCAAGATAAAAAACGTTGGAAATAGCTATGTGTAATCATAATCTTTGCTATACCAAATTCTAGTTATCCTTCTCAAGAATAAAATCCTCAAAACAAGTTTCCTGGATAAAAAAATAAATAGAAGAAACTAAACAAACTAGATTTTTTCCAGACTCTTCATCGGCTTTGAGACCCTTGAATTTGTCATCAAAATCCACAAGCTTTTCAGAGAAAATATCCTCATTGAGTAGACTAACTCCAATATAATTCCAAGAGAATCAACTAGACATTGAACTATGCACAACCCGTGATATTTCAATTATATAGAAAACTTAATGTGAAAAAGAAATAACACAGACACCAGAAGTTTTGTTCACGAGGAAACCGCAAATGCAGAAAAACCCTGGGACCTAGTCCATATTTGAACAACATACTGTATTAAGCCGCTAAAGACTCTAGCCTACTACAAGTTAACTTCAGACTGGAATGTAGTTCATCCCTAACCAATCTCACACTAATTAAGGTACAACCGCGTTCCTTACGCCTCTGAATCCCAGAAGGACTCTATGCACTTGATTCCCTTAGCTGATCTCACACACAACTAAGAGTTGCTATGACCCAAAGCCGAAGTCTTGATAAACAAATCTGTCTCACACATAAAAGTCTATTGAATAGATAAATATGTCTCCCACATAAATACCTACGAGTTTTTGTTCCATCTTTCGATAAATCAAGGTGAACAGGAACCAATTGATACACCGGACTTATATTCCCGAAGAACAACCTAGTAATATCAATCACCTCACAATAATCTTAACCGTATGGTAGCGGAACAAGATATTGTGGAATCACAAAGAATGAGACGAAGAGGTTTGTGATTACTTCATATCTTACCTATCGGAGATTAAATCTTGAGCAAACCTTAGAGAATATAGTACTCAATACGATAGAACAAAGTAAGATTAGAACACACAACTACAGAGAAAATAGTTGGTCCTGGCTTCAGAATCCCGATGAAGTCTTTAAGTCGTTATCCTATAATGGTTTTAGGAAAAATCTAAGTTAAAGGAGAATCCACTCTAGACACAACTAATATCACACAAGAGGTGTGGGGATTAGGTTTCCCAGTTGCTAGAGTTCTCCCTTATATAGTCTTCAAATCAGGGTTTGCAATCAATGCTATCTTGGTAACAAAGCATTCAATATTCACCGTTAAATGAAAACCTGATTAGAGTCAAGCTAATATCATTCAACCGTTAGATTGTCTTAGCTTGTTACACTAAAATGAAATGTGCCTTCATTTAGATATGAGTAACTGTACCTAAACGTGTACACTTGGTTGGCTCAACAATAGTTAACCGAAGTTAGCCATATGAACACTTTCATATCAACCTTGTTCATCTTTATCACAACTAGTTCAAATGACTCAAATGAAACTAGTTATAAAGTTTTTCAATTGTTTATATTCTCATAGAAGTATACAAGACACAATTGAAGCAAAATCGGTTTTGATTCACTCGAATCAATTTATGAACACTATAGCCACGGTTTGCAAAGATTGCATTCCTTATTATATAAATGTACTTGTTCATGAGTATGTAAACATACATAACCGATTTTAGAACTTAACCCACTAAGGTATGCAAACGGGTACGCATACTTAAGTTCCCGTACTTGGTCTTGTTCGCCAGTATGCAAACGGGTACGCATACTGTCGTTCATGACCGAACTCAGTTGAATCAGTGCGCATATGGGTATGCATACTATAGGTCCCGGACTTCAACTGTTGAATCATTACGCATACGGATATGCATACTACATTCTCGGACTTGAAATACACTTGCATACAAGTACACATACTGTGTTATATCCAATCAAAGGCTAATTGTTCTAAACTCTCATTTCAATCATTCTTGGAAGACGAGAATAGCTGTCTCACACAAACTATTAGCTTCAAAGCAATTTTTCAAGTGATCAAATTATCAATACGAAACATTCCGAGTCTACATCAAATGACCGTCTCACACAAATCATGTAAGATGTTACCAGGCGATTTTCACATGATCATCTTTTGACTTTGGTCAAGAATAAAAGATGAACTTGGTTAAAGAGAAAGCTTACAAACACATATTTCGAGAAATATGTAAGCGAGTTAAACTCAACTCGAAATATCAAATGTGTATAATGTAAAGTCTATATAACTATACGACTTTGTCTCAATAGGATATAGAATAGAAATAGACTTCTGAGTATATATGAGTTCAAGTCTACACATACCTTTTGTTGATGAAGTTTCACAATCTCCCCTTAGTAGTTCTTCGTCTTCAATCGATGAACGCCGTGAAGTCTAAAGCTCAACTACACATTCTATCCTAATCCGAGACATAGGTATAAGTAGACTAGAAGTGAAGACTTATAGTTTTGACAACTAAACTTGACAAACAAGCTTGAGATAATATTGATGGTGGTTTTTAGTATAGGGCGAAAACTTTAAAAGTCTATCTACCTGACCTGGCGTCAGATGTAGTAGACATTGATATGTCTATATTCCGCAGGGAATTTGGAGAATATATCAAAATCCGATGAGTGTCTATGTCTCTCTTCACATTATATTAAAACTCAATATCCTAGATGAATTGTTCACTAGTATAGAGCCTAATGAGTGTATAAGATCCTAGCTGCATTACTCATGCCGAAGCATGCCGAGTATTTTTCCTATGCTAAGTTCCCCGGCTGAACCCTTAATATTGATATGGCATGACAATTTGTGTTCACTCGCAATAGAGTAGCACGAATTTACAAGTATCAAGGTTAAGGTCCTTGCATAAAATTACTCAATAGGAAAGCATACTGCTCTCTGGCAATAAACTTAAAGGACTCTGTGTCAGCGCATAGAATTCAATCAATTTTGTGATAATCCACAAGATTCGGATATTACCCTGACTAATTTGCAAAAATTAGGGTTTTTCCTGCGCAGTATAATAGACCTTGCCTGTCGAAATTAATCCTAGGCGAACTAGCCAATTAATCAGCCATGGATTAGTAGGTGCAAAATCCTACCCACAATCAGAAAACAAGGAATAAAAGGAGACGCGGAATAGAAGCAGCCACAAAGGGAGGTGTGGTCATACTATAGGCCAGCCGGCGCAAGTGGCCACACCCCATGCTACTCGACCGACCCTTATTTCCCGTCGACCAATCAGGTCGCCTTAAACCCTCCACACGCGCATGAGTTGTGGCTGGGCCCATACTTGCCGGCCCTATTTCCCATCGACCAATCATGTCGCTTTAAATCCGCCACACACACTAGAAGTTTGGCCACACCCATGCTTTGCCGACCCCTCTTTTTAATCGACCAATCAGGTCGCTCTAAACCTACCACAGTATTAAAAGAGGAAAATTGGCTATCCAAAAGCCGCGCAAACATGCTAATTGGCATGCCAAACATGCCATTCCGCTCCGGCATGCTAGTGACATGCCAAACATGCCATGCCGCGTCAATGCACTAAACGTGCATGCCAAACGTTCCATTCCACTCCGGCATACTAGTAACATACCAAACATTCCATGCCGCGTCAATGCACTAAACGTGCATGCCAAACATGCCAAACGTGCCACTTTGCCACAGCAGCATGTCGAACGTGCCAATTTTCCATAAATAGCGCGCCTACGTGCTAACCAACTTTCTGTTCGTGGCCAACGCCATAACAGAGTTTGGTCAAGGTTTCCCAACTAGAACACGATTTCCTATAATGGCATTAGTTGAAACCCTAACTTTGGTCGTGGCCCAATTACACCACTTTGGGCCCCACAACCTACCATGAGCCATGTGGGACCGGGAAACCCTAAAAATGGTGCCATGTTATGGCCAGTCATAGCCGCCCTTGCTCCTGTGACCATCCCCATGTT
Organism: Papaver somniferum; assembly: GCF_003573695.1. Classification (NCBI taxonomy): domain Eukaryota; kingdom Viridiplantae; phylum Streptophyta; class Magnoliopsida; order Ranunculales; family Papaveraceae; genus Papaver; species Papaver somniferum. The sequence continues at coordinate 1,464,335 of NW_020651304.1, read as the reverse complement.
TTGGCTTCACCATAATTCCTCTGGCATGGCCATGGTGTCGTTTGCACAAAAAACTTCACCGTGCCGCGGTCACATGCCACACGCGCAAATTAGGGTTTCGGCCAAACCTTAACCTAGCTAAGGTTGACACGCGAACCAAGCCAAGTAATGCTCCCTAGGGCATTAAGTTTGATATGGCAACTGGAGCCAATGTTGCCGAAGCCATATTTGGGTCTAACACCAATATGCGCCAAATTCTAGCTTGGCCATGCCGTCAAGCCCTAATTTTGGCCACAACGCCAAATTCTAGCTTGGCCATGCCGCCAAGCCCTAGTTTTGGCCACAACGCCAAATTCTAGCGTGGTCATGCCGCCAAGCCCTAATTTTGGCCACGGTGCCAAATCCTATCTTGGCCATGCCGCCGAGCCCTAATTTTGGCCACGGTTCCAAATCCTAGCTTGGCCATGCCGCCAAGCCCTAATTTTGGCTTAGACGCCAAATCCTAGCTTTGGACATGCCACCATGTCACTGGCATGTGCCACTGGATCCACTGTGCTATTAAAAGATGCCAACAGAATGTGGCCATAATCAATGGCCACCCTTTCTCATGAGTTACAATCTCAGCCGTCCAAATTCGCCACCGAATTGACAGGCCTGTGGCAAGTCTTAGGCGATCATCCAAGGCAAGCCTAAATAGCATCACGTGCTATCTTCCTATGGCAAGTCTTCTGACTTTGACTTGCCACACATAGCAAACTGCTACATGTTTTCCATGAAAACACTCGAGACATCTAACATGTCACAAACTGGGGGATGCTCATCAGGGTATTGGTATAGCGTTTTACAGCGTGCTGCATGCAACACGCCCATTACAAGAAATGTCAGAAAGCAGGGCAGTTAGTGGCGGCAAGAAGTAATGGGTGTAAACAAACCCATCTCCTTCATAGTGGGAACGTGGTCTCTGATATTTACACATTACCCCACTTCTCCATCACCCAATCATTCCCACTTTCTACGAGATCAGGATGCGTTCAATATGACTTGTATAAATAGGTTATACCTATTTCAACCAACAACAAGTTTTGGTGAGAATAATAACACAGTATCAAGAAAAATACCAAAGAACTGATAGCTTACATTTCGCAAGCCAGTTCCAAATTCTGATACAAGTTATAAAATAACCATACCTTCAAAATTAATCATTCTGGTCTCAACACCTTGTTCGCTTCCCTCTCTAAGACCAACCCTTCTCCTTCGCTTTGTGACCGAAGCAAGCCTGGAACGACCATTTCTTGGTTTAGGCCAGGATTATACAGATTAATCTCTCGAATCTAAAGTACTCCCGCGCAGTGCATTTGTTTAAGGTTTAGGCTCGTTTCTCATCCACACAACCAAATTGACCAAAACCAGCAGAAACAATTTTTTCCCATAAATAACTAGCGACCACAGTGGGAGATTAAATCTCTCGGTTGCGAATTCAATTCTCAATTTTGTTTCCATCCCAATTGGTATTAGGCCCAATTCAATCGTTAATTGAAACCCACTTCAGTCAAAGATTCTTTCCAGATGTATTTGGGTCATTCGAACCTTGCAGAAGCAATGAATAGCTGGAATCCGGAAGACATGACAAAAATGCTAGAGAATATAGTTGCCAGCCAAGTCGATATTATCAGGCGGCAAAACGAGACGCTTTGTATCCTGAAGAGTATAATTAGCCGATTGTGGGAAGAGTCAGCAAAGGCTTATCCAGAGGATCCCACCAATTTCAAGAGCAATACGAAGTATGTTAAATATTTGGCTAAAGTCTGCACCTCTACCAATGAGGATGCTGACGGAGCATGTAGCCACATCATAAAGGAGCAGCAGAAGAGCATCCAATCGGATCCTGTCAACACAGAGAGCCAAGACAATTTCACAAGACCGGGGGAGGAGACTTGCCAAGTGCGCCACAACATCTGCAAGACAAATGTAAAAGATCCAGCCTATGAAGCTTTGCTGGAAAAATATTATCTCCAAACCCTCGCAGAAGTTCAAAGAGTTATCCAATAGTCCGCAACCACGACTGCTTTGCTGAAAAGAAAAACACCTGAAGAGGGGGAAATCTACCAAGACGCTAATGGAAACGAACACTGCGCCAATGAACAATATCCAGCTCAGCCACCACGTGTCGCCGTCGCTGACGTAGGCCCCTCAAGAGAAATTACCTTTCAGCAATACCTTAGAAGTAAATGGTCCGCTCATGAATCAATGATTTCTCAAGCGTCAGTTCCGCCCTCAAAGAGAGCTTCATGCCAAAGCATGCAAGAATTTCCGCCACAGCAACTACTGATGCGGGAGAAGCCAGACTCAAAATATCCACGATTCCCGTTGCCTATCAGAAGAGTTTTAGAGTTACTGGAAATTTGGGTACGAAAGGGAGTAGTCCAACTACCCTCGGTAGGGCGTCCACCAACTGATCAGGAGATGCTAGATTCAAGATATTGCCACTATCACAGGTTTATTCATCATCCTACCAACAAATGCAACGCTCTGAAGCGCATTGTCCAGGAAAAGATTAATTTAGGGGAATTACGCCTGGGGACTGGAGGTTCTCCGCCTTGCCGTGGATCGACATAGAGCTGTTACAGAGACAATAAAGGATGACAAGGGACTTCTCGCGGCCAGGATTGCGTCACACAATAAACTCGGATTTGCAACATGAAAATTCAATTTTGTGGAGAGACCCCTAAGTGAATAGAGTACGTGGCCGAATCGGGCGAGAGCAAAAATGGAATGACCAGCACCAATGTACCATCCGCAAGCGCAGTCAACACATCCCATGGCGTTGCATCCTCTACCACCAACACCAGCAACACCGGAAGCAGCCCTCTGACGTGACGCCTCTTATTACCAGAGCCAGAGCCGCCGCTACTCCTAATATTTCTTCGATCATGACGCCTCCAATCATCACCAGGGCTGCCACCACTTCTTCGTCAGGACGAGAGACTGGAGAAGCCAGAGGAAACCAACCTTCCCATTACCATTATCGATTTAATGGAGAGACGGGAAGTTCTTGCCAAAACTCAGACGGACATGGCCACAACTCAGAATGAGCCTCTTCAATGTTTTGCTCCAGAAGCCGCTCCGCTTCAACGTTTCGCTCCAGGAGCCGCTCCGCTTCAACGTTTCGCTCCAGCCGCTTCAACTAACTATCCAGAAGTCGCTACTCCTCCATGCCAAGGATCACACTCCTCCCCGCCAAGGAGCCGACACACTCCTCCCTGTCAATGATCGTGATCACGGCCATCTAAGGTTCGTAGTTGTGACAACCTTTTGATCCATCTCGCCAAAGCTCGTGGTTGTGGTTAGTTTACTCGCCTACGCACCCATCCAATCCCTTTGCTTCGATGGACACCCATGCAATTCCAGCCAACCCATTTTGGTTACCACGACAATGTAGTCTCTTTTGCTGCCAAGAACTGTTGATGTTCGTTTGTTGATACCACCCAGAGCTTTACCATAGCAACAACCACTACAAAGGTAATCCATACTTCTCCATATTTTAGTTTCATGTGGAAGAAGTAATAGAGTCACTAGTACGGATACAATATTATATCTTTATCATGGTCAACTCACCGACCATACAAGATAGAAACATGTAAACCGAACTTGGGGACTGAGGCTCTACACGGAATCCCTTCACTGTCAAAGCTCAGGAGACACAGTCAACCCAAAAGTCATAGCCACGACAAGGTCGTCTACTCTTCAAAGGTGTAATGTAAGGATATCATCACATCTCCGTCTAGAAGGCGCCTACAACACTTTACGAGCCCCACGACGGATCCCAAGCCTACTCAGAGAAAACAACTTCAGTGACCGAAGAGAGGTGCAACTGGGGACTGCTCATCGCATTCCATCCCCGAAAACAATCAAGCATTCATGAGATAACTCCAGAAATGCCTCTGAAACATTTTTCTTGAAAATACAGAGGGAGCCACGATTAACATCATAACTCTCTCACTTCTACCTTTTCGTTATCCAGAATGTTTCGTCCAGGTGATGTTCCAAGCATCCCAGCATCACATCCAGGAGAGTACAATAAGCTTGTATCAAATCCCATATATGTGGATTCAAGGCGATGCAATTAAAGTAGGCTACACTTGGGGACTGAAGCCTCCTTCAGGTTTAGAAGTTTAAACGCAGTCACCACCTTACCAGTGAATGCAGTAGAAGCACATCTTCTGCGAGAAAATAAGCTCAGAATAATTACACATGGGGACTACCAGCATGGGATGATTTCACTTCCCTCAACCAGGTTATTTCTGATTTCAACATCATCACTGTCGAAGCTTTACGAGCCGCAGTAGTTTCTCAACATGAAGCCGTACACGTGCATCAAAGACTCCAAAAGTATGCCATAGAGATACATTCACATATCCGGCCACGCCATCGGATCTAACAGAAGTATAATTGAGAACTGCTCATCGCATCCCATTCCATACAATAGTCCAAGATTCAGAAGATGGTCCAAAGGATGTCGCTTGGAACGAAGTCCTTGAAGACTTGATAGCGGCACATCGGCAAAAAACGCCTCTCAACTCATCTATTTCACCTAATGGCTCCGGAAGATTTCGATCATACAAGCATACACAGCAGATCATCATCGCAATCAGAAAGTCCACGCACCAAATAACCTAAAGTCAAGGATGGACCAACAACGCAACCACAATCTCCAAGTTTATCCCTGACATGATCATTGCCGGGCATATATTTCATCCATCCATCCCAAGAGTGCAATGGAATTTGGTAAATTTTAAAATCCACTGGAGAGGTTAGATACTCATTCTTCTGGAGTCAGAACATTATTACACATTCTGGAGAAGATCGATGGTATTGTTGTGTGGCTACATGCGCAAAATAGGATAGAGCACCTACCTTGAGTTCTCCTGGCTCTCCTTGCCGCTGATTATAACTATTCTAGTTTGATTTGTTGTCGTTAATGATCGCTCTACCACGCTAACAAATGAAAAAGAGGATCCAGACAATGCAGACGAAAGAACGGAGTCGGACGAGCAACAAAAACCGAAGAGGGTCGATACCCCTTTTCATACGAATGGAGTTTCTAGAGTTTGAACAGAAGAAGGATTCCTTCTTGCTCCATGAACGGTAATAGATTACTGGGCGCACCACACTCATGCTCCATATCCGAACAAGCAGCGCGCCAAGATCACCGCTCCATAGCTGAACAAGCAGCGCATGAAGATCACCGCTCCACGACCTAACTAGCAGCGTGCCAAGATCACCAGCAACTCAGACTAGTAGCGCTCCATAGCATCAACACCCTGTGGCCAAGCCAGAAGTACTCCAAGCACCAGTACCGTAGCAAAGCCAGAGGTATTCCAAGCGCCAACACTCTATGACACCAGTACTCCGTGGCCAAGCCAGAGGCGCGTTGACACAAAGATCACGGACTGTTCATGCCTCTTGCCAAAGGTCAGTCAGATGTTTTCCTGGTAACCTCTTCATGTCCTTACCTTTCGATTTGTTATCCTTGACTGTCACCATCTCATGCTTACCTCACAACAATGCTACTGTTACGTGCTAAACATGGGACTTAATGTTGATGATGGTTTTATTATAGGGCGAAAACTATAAAATTCAATCTACCTGACCTGACGTCAGATGTAGTAAACATTGATATGTCTATATTCCGTAAGGAATTTGGAGAATATATCAAAATATGATGAGTGCTTATGTCTCTCTTCATATTATATTGAAACTCAACCTCCTAGATGAATTGATCACTAGTATAGAGCCTGATGAGTGTATAAGCTCATAGCTTCATTACTCATGCCGGAGCATGCCGAGTATTTTTCCTATGCTATGTTCCCCGGCTGAACCCTTAATATTGATATGGCATGACAATTTGTGTTCACTGGCAGCATAGTAGCACGAATTTCCAAGTATCAAGGTTAAGGTCCTTGCATAAAAGTACTCAATCGGAAAGCATACTGCTCTCTGGCAATAAACTTAAATAACTCGGTGTCAACGCATAAAATTCAATCAATTTTGTGATAATCCACAAGATTCAGATATTACCCTGACTAATTTGCAAAAATTGGAGTTTTGCGCCCTGCGCAGTATAATAGACCTTGCCTGTCGAAATTAAGCTTAGGAGAACTAGGAAATAAATCCGCCATGGATTAGTAGGTGCAAAATCCATCTACAATCAGAAAACAAGGAATAAAAGGAGTCTCGGAATAGGAGCATCCACAAAGGGAGGTGTGGCCATGCCATAGGCCAGCCGGCGCCACTTGCAAGTGGCCACACCCCATGCTGATCGACCGGCCCTTATTTCCGTCGACCAATCAGGTCGCCTTAAACACGCCACACACACATGAGTTGTGGCTGGGCCCATACTTGCTGGCCCTATTTCCCATCGACCAATCAGGTCGCTTTAAATCCGCCACACACACATGATGGTTTTCCAAAAGTTGTTGTAATAGTGGTAAATAATAGGTTCTTTTCAGACTTGTGAAGGAAAGAATTTTTAGATTTAAATAAATATTGCAAATTTGATTCAAAAAGTGATGTCAAGATTTTGGAGAAACTGGGGCTAAGGGTTCCACTATTCTATCAATTCCAAAGTGATATTATTATTATTATTATTATTATGGAATTTCCCATTTAAGTGATTCTAATTATTGCAAATATAGATTTTATAAAAGAGCAATTGTAAGTTGAAAGCATGGAATATCAAAAACTCAAAGTTAAGCCTATCCCATCAATTAAAATAACAATTTCTTAATAAAAATCATTGGAAAAACTCTTTTGGTCTAGGCAAAAAATCATAATTTAAATTGCATAAATTATTTAAAATAGAAATTACCACTTTTTCATTGTCAGAATAGCTTCCTCCGTCGCCCCGGAGGATGGGTTTATCTCCTCATATCCATCGTGGTCTCAAAAGATTGGTTTATGGCACAAAAAATGATCAAAAGAGTGAAAAGGTATGAAACTGTGAGTTTCTAACAGTTATAATTGTTACAAAACTCGCTGTAACGGAAGAACGAAAGTGAACAGTTGCAAACCTTATTAATTGTTGGAATAATTGTTACAAAACTGTTACAAAGAGTTTGGATTTGAAAGTTTAGGCCACGGTTTCTGCGACTGTTTTCAACTATCGAGTTCACTATTCACCTTCTTCCCCGACTGCAACTCGGCAGTTTCTCTGTAAATTTTTTTCTTTGTTTCTGAGCTTCCCAAAACCTCCCTAAGTCTCGACAGACCCTCTCTGAGTTCCCAACACCCTATATATATACTCCACAGGGCCAAAATATCTCGCCATAACTTCATATAATCTTCCATTATTCTTCACTGTCTGTTTAGGAAATAATTTAGATATTTGATTTCTCCACGAGTTCTGAATCTTCCAAATTACTATATTTATCTCCTTTACACTCCAGATGGTTGTTAGAGTCATCCTAACATACGCAAACTCATCCCAACTCATGCAAATCCCGTGACAGTCTCCATACAATGATGTGCTCCCTGTTTTGCTCCACAATTTGATTCAGCCAATTCTGGCCCGAGATAACACCTGAAATAGCTTAATATGGTTATATCACATCTTTCCACAAAGTTTCAGCGATTTTATCGCACAAAATCACGTCCAAAAATCGATCGAAACATCTGCCAGTTGAAGAAGAAAATTTCCCGCCAAAATGAAAATTCAAATTTTTGAAGATGGTGTCCCCCTATCCGATCCTGGGGTGCGAATAGCATCTGCCTTTTTGGGGTGACCTGGGTTTCCCCTTAGTAATTGAGTCCCCCTTAACCAATGATGAGAGTCCGAATAACAAATGTCCTCCCGGGGTGCTCCGTGCAACTTTTCGAGCCGAATTTTCCAACAATAATTATTTTCCAAAAATACCTACAAACACACAAAACACCATAATAAGGACGAAAACAAGTATTAACAATACCAAACATTGAGGACAAATTAGACACATAAATGCGTCTATCAAATACCCCCAAACTTATTATTTGCTAGTCCTCGAGCAAAAATAAAAAATAAAACCGAGTTAATCTCGGGAGGGTTTACCAGAGGTGTACCCACAAAACCATTATTCCAGACCCTAGCTATCTATGTCGAACCTTGGAAGGCACTAAAGAATCTCCTTGGTTGGCTTACAATCACTGACTACAGGAGGAAGTACCCTGATGCGAAATTCCAATTGTTGTACACGAGTTTACACTCAAGCATACTAAAATTCATATAAAGTGACAGAGCTCTACTCAGATAGTTGCACTATGGACATCATATTCGGAGTCAAACTAATCATATGGATAGAGAAAGGAGATGGAAATAGAAAAATGTAGATGGTTTTGATGTTAACAAAATGATCGATGTTTCACATATCTGTCTGAAGGCCACTGCCAGAATGAACCTATCCTAATGGACTGAGATACCGGTCTGACTAATATTAACACAACTGGCATATACAAGGGAACCAGTGGTCAATAACTTAAATCTAGATCAACAAACTGGCAAATACAAGGGAACCAGCAGTTGACTACACAGAACAATAACACTTTTTTTTTAACTTAACGGCATGAATAGATCTTTTTGATCCAAGCGCATGCTTCTTGTCAGCAGATTACACGATAGTTCCAACGGATCCTGCATTCCACGCTTGCTTAGGCGACGGAAACAGGGAGAACACACGCATATTGCTATCCAAGTGTTAATACTTATTCCGATTGGTCTAACTGGTCCGGTCTTTTTTTTTTTTTAGTAACTCAGTCACTCCAATTCACCCTAGCAGTGGTAACAACTTGAATCGTATGCCCCACCTAATCACTTAGAGAAACGTAGTTTAAAATGAAAAAATAAAATAAAAAAAAGAAATGAAAAGGACTCAACGAGATATGGTGCAACTATCATGTTATTTCTAACACCTGAGCTCTGTGCTTTTATGAATAGACTCTATAGATGTTTCCATCTAATCAGATTGGTTCCTCAACTCCTACAACCAAGATGCTTCCATCCACTTAGATTAGTTAGTGCCATCCTGAATACGCATAAATCTCTAGGCTCTGGAGCGTATTTATTTATCGCAACTAAAAGATTTTCCCATACCCCCAAACTTAAATATAACATTGTCCTCAATGTTTCCAATGATAAAATTAACAGCATGAACGAGGAGAAATTGTTACCACTTGAGCAAAAAGGGTTGAGGAAAGATATTACTGTGTTGCGTGAGATTGGGTTACCTCCCAAGAAGTGATAAGTTTAAAGTCTTCAGCCAGACATCAAATACCTCAAAAAGGATCTTCACCTTCCAAAGTTATATACCAATAGCCGAAAAAGTTGTGGGTCCATAATACCAAATAGAGTTAATACCAATATGAGACAACTGCACTGGTTCAAAAAAATGAACAGAAGGAGCACATCCTCATCTAAGGTTTCTTGCAAGACAACCAGATCTATCCAGAGCCTCCAGTTGGGCTTCATAAGAGTGTCTTGAAAAATAAATTCATCCGAAAAACGGGTTTCTAATATATGGATTTCCTCCTGAACAGTATCAGGCGGATCAGGTTGTGGAGTCTGAATAGACTCAAGCGATACCTCAGATGCACTAGGCTTGAGTCCCAATTTAGGGACTTCTACTGGGGATAATTGACAGTCTCTACCCCCAAATTTAGGGTAATCACTATTCTCCGTAAGACCTTTAACTATGGCTTGAATTTCCGGATCCGGAGAGTATTTAAAATACTCTAGAGCTTCTTCTAGTTCACTACCCCCAAACTTAGAGTTTTGGGTGTCTCTAGATAAACTAGTCACAATATTCCTAATTTCTAGACCATCCGGTTCCTGAAAAAGGTCAATTGCTTTCTCTGAGTTATAATCAGGTGGTTCATCCTCAAAATTCTTTTGAGGTATACTAGCTATAGGACTTATATGTTTCATATCCTCTATGGTCATCCCTAAAGTTTCCTTATTGTGTTGAAGCACGGTTACTGGCCTAATCTCATGATCACTATCCAAATCGGAAGTTATAGGCAAAATCTCAGATGGGCCTACAAATGCATAATTGGGGTCCAACTTAGGAGGATCTTTAGGCTCTTCGAAATAAGGGCTTAAGATAGATTCGATAGCTAGTAATGGTTCAAAACTAGATTTCCATCTATCAGTATCTAACATAGGAATGGAATCCAACAGAGCATTTACTTGTTCAATGTTTCTATCATCATCGAAATCCATGCTAAAACGGGCTAGACAACTCTCTAATGGATCTTATGATTCGGTGTTTGGTACATACTTTGGAACTAAGGTTCCATTCATGTTGACCTCTTCAATGCACGTGTCATCTAGCTCAGAATGTAGCTCATTGACATTAAAAATATTCAACTCAATAGTCATATTACCAAAAGATAGATTCATAATACCATTTCGACAGTTTATGATCGCATTAAACGTGGCTAAAAACATGCTACCTAAAATCACTGGTATTTGGTTCTCTGGGTCAGGGACAGGTTGGGTATCTAGGATAATAAAATCCACTGGATAAATAAACTTGTCAACCTCTATGAGAACATCCTCGATCACACCACGAGGAACTTTAACGGACCTATCAGCTAACTGAAGTGTTACCTGGGTAGGTTTCATCTCACCAAGTCCTAGCTTAAGGTACACATGGTACGGAAGTAAGTTCACACTGGCTCCTAAGTCAAGCAACGCTTTCTCAACACGGTATTTACCTATTGTACAAGCAATGGTAGGGGACCCTAGGTCTTTATACTTAGGAGTAGTGGTATTCTGAATAATAAAACTCACATGACTAGCTATGAAGGCTTTCTTATGGACACTGAGCTTACGCTTTCGCGTACACAAGTCCTTAAGGAACTTGGCATACGAGGGAATCTGCCTAATTGCATCTAGTAGTGGAAGGTTGATAGTTACCTGCTTAAAAACCTCCAATATCATTAAAGTTGGACTCCCTCTTAGTCGGAACTAGCAGCTGGGGGAACGGGGCTCTGAGAACAAATCCGGGCTCATCAGGACCCTCATTGGTCTTTTTAGAGACTCTATCAGTCTCATCATTTTCTGGCTCAGAAGGGTGAACTACAACATGTTCACTATCAGGCATGGCAACCTTATTGTCAACTTTTTTCCACTCCTAAGGGTTGTAATAGAGTTCACATGATTGTACGATTTATCTTCTTTAGGATTGGGTTGAGTTTGACTAGGAAATTTACCTTTTTCCCTCAAAGATTCATTTATCTGACTAACCTGGTTTTTTAACTCAGAAATAGCTTGGGAGTTAGCATACCTATATTTTTACTTTCTTCTATCCCTTGAGCAACCATTAGGTTGATCTTATCAGAGTTTTTAATAAACGAGGCTAGAGTGTCTTTTAAACTTGTGATCTTTTTATCCGAAGGGTTCTGAAACTGGGGTTGACCTGAAGAGTTCTTAGCATAACCAAAACCTGGGGGAGGCTGAGAATTACTAGACTGACCTTGATTCTGGCCCTTAGACCAAGAAAAATTAGGATGGTTTCTCCAACCAGGGTTGTAGGTTTCTGAGTATGGGTCAAACTTCTGATAATACTCAAACCTAGCGTTGTTATAGACAGCATGGGCTTGTTCTTCACTAACATGACCTTCCCAAAACGAGTTATTGGGATCTACTCCACAACTAGAGACTTGAGCGGCTCTAATCCTATCATCAGGTTCAACAAGAGACCTATAATTAGGCTGATTCAATTCCAAAGCTTCTAACCTTCTAGACAAAGCAGCAAACTTAGCATCTGACTCGAAGCTTGTATCTACCACATCGGTGCTACTTCTATTGACCAAGAGTCTTTTAGGGGGTTCAACACAAGACTCCCACTGTTGGGATTTTTCAGCGATAGCTCCTAAGAAGGTAAAAGCATCATCAACAGTTTTACTGGTGAACTCACCAGCGCACATAGACTCGACCATGGCTTTGGTCGAATAGTCTAAACCATTGTAAATAATCTCAACAAGTTTCATTATCAAATCCATGGTGGGGACACTGGGATAGGAGATCATTGAATCTCTCTAAAAACCTATAAAGAGACTCTCCCTCTTGTTGCACACTATCACTAATTCTCTGCCTAACAGCTGCAGTTTTATGCTTAGGGTAGAATTTCATATAGAAAGCAGCAACAAGTTCCTGCCATGTTTCAATGGACTCAGGTGGTAGGTTGTTCAGCTAGGTCTTGGCTTTATCTCTCAAGGAAAAGGGAAACATCTTAAGTTTCAAAACTTCATCAGTGAGGTATTTTATTCTAACTGTCCCACAGATTTCCTCAAAGTTCCTAATATGAAAATAAGGGTTCTCATCATCTTTTCCTAAGAACATAGGGATCATCTGAAGAATACTAGGTTTTATCTCGAAATTAGCCGTACTGGCTGGCAATTTAATGCACGAAGCTCGGTTGGTCCTAGTTGGGAACATGTAATCTTTCAAAGTTGCCATCGCTGGCACAGCTGAAATACTAGGGGTACCTTCCTCACGAAGAGACAGATTTTCAAAACTGAAGTTTCCAAAAACGGGGCTCTCAAAAGAAGAGTCTTCGATCTCCCCGCTTCCACAAGAAGAACTTCTAGGCTCGTCACTAATCAAACGGCCAAAAGTATTTCTTTTCCAAGCCCTTTCAGGCATACACTAAAAAAAAAAAAAAAGAAAGAGAAAAGTCCTAAAAGGAAGGGAAGTTCTATGCAAACACAAACAAGGCTGACTCCACCACAGCAAACCTACTGATTTCTAGCAAACAAAAAGCATGATGGTTCCACTTAGATTGTTTCTAGACCAGCTTTTAATCCTTCGAAAGGGAATTCGTTACAATTTAAGCAAACCCCTCTAGAGTCAATCCAAGTCAAAGTAAGTTGAATTGAGGCGAGGGAAGCTCAGTGGAGCTTTGATACCCAAGGCCTCACCGCTATCACAAGGCGGCGCAGTCACGCATTCAACTCACAGAAACCATCATGAACTTCGAAGTATGCTAAAAGAGTAACCAATATTTTTCGAACGACTTTCCTACTAAGCTCGTTACCCTATAGGTCTCGTTCTATTCCAAATTTTAAAGCTTAGGTTCGCGTTTGGTTTCGTTTTCCTAAGGCGGGCAAGAAGAGAACGGTGATGAAATCCGAACCCTTATCTTGTATATCCAGTCCTTGCCCTTTACTAGGAATTTAAAACAACCGTTTTCAGTTCCTCAGCATATATGCAAACGAAGGAATACAGTAACTCGCTGAAAGGGGATTCACGAGTGTTTCGACAGACTTACCTCCCGTTCCAGACGGGGGATGAACCGTTGTCGTCGACTCGGGCCACAACTCCTATGTTGTGTATGAACCCGAGGGGCCGAGGTGATATCGTAATCATCGTCCTTCTCTGCAAACAGTTTAATATTTAATCTACCCTTCCGTAGGGTTTAAAAAAAATTAATGTCCAAATGTCCAAAGTCCAAAAGAAAGGTCCAAAAAATAAAGTGCAAAAAGAAAAAGAAAAATAAAAAATAAAAGGAATTTCTAATACAATCTAATAAAATAACACTCTCTTTTTTTTCTCTCTTTTTCTATATAAAAAAAAAAATTCTTCTTCTTTAGCTCCTTTCGCTTTGCCTTTTACTTCAAGTCTTTAAATATTCGCCAAAAGCTTTGGCAAAAATTTCTTTCGCTCCAAATTCCCAAAATCCCGAAAGGAAAAGACAAAAACCCAAAAACGTAAAGAAGAACAAAAAAATAAAAATAAAATAAAAATAAAAATCTAAAAACTCTATTCTAAAGACAAGTCCGCGTCAGCGGCGCCAAAAATTGATGGTTTTCCAAAAGTTGTTGTAATAGTGGTAAATAATAGGTTCTTTTCAGACTTGTGAAGGAAAGAATTTTTAGATTTAAATAAATATTGCAAATTTGATTCAAAAAGTGATGTCAAGATTTTGGAGAAACTGGGGCTAAGGGTTCCACTATTCTATCAATTCCAAAGTAATATTATTATTATTATTATTATTATTATGCAATTTTCCATTTAAGTGATTCTAATTAATGCAAAAATAGATTTTTTAAAAGAGCAATTGTAAGTTGAAAGCATGGAATATCAAGAACTCAAAGTTAAGCATATACCATCAATTAAAATAACAATTGCTTAATAAAAACCATTGGAAAAACTCTTTTTTTCTTGGCAAAAAATCATAATTTAAATTGCATAAATTATTTAAAATAGAAATTACCACTTTTCATTGTCAGAATAGCTTCCTCCGTCGCCCTAGAGGATGGGTTTAGCTCCTCATATCAATCATGGTCTCAAAAGATTGGTTTATGGCTCAAAAGATGATCAAAAGAGTGAAAAGGTATGAAACTGTGAGTTTGTAACAGTTATAATTGTTACAAAACTCGTTGTAACGGAAGAACGAAAGTGAACTGTTGCAAACTTTATTAATTGTTGGAATAATTTTTATAAAACTGTTACAAAGAGTTTGGATTTGAAAGTTTAGGCCACGGTTTCTGCGACTGTTTTCAACTATCGAGTTCACTATTCACCTTCTTCCCCGACTGCAACTCGGCAGTTTCTCTGTAAATTTTTTTCTTTGTTTTTGAGCTTCCCTAAACCTCCCTAAGTCTCGACAGACCCTCTCTGAGTTCCCAACACCCTATATATACTCCACAGGGCTAAAATATCTCGCCATAACTTCATATAATCTTCCATTATTCTTCACTGTTTTTTAGGAAATAATTTAGATATTTGATTTCTCCACGAGTTCTGAAGCTGCAAAATTACTATATTTATCTCCTTCACACTCCAGATGGTTGTTAGAGTCATCCTAACATACGCAAACTCATTCCAACTCATGCAAATCCCGTGACAGTCTCCAAACAATGACGTGCTCCCTGTTTTGCTCCACAATTTGATTCAGCCAATTCTGGCCCGAGATAACACCTGAAATAGCTTAATATGGTTATATCACATCTTTCCACAAAGTTTCAGCGATTGAATCGCACAAAATCACGTCCAAAAATCGATCGAAACATCTTCCATTTGAAGAAGAAAATTTCCCGCCAAAATGAAAATTCAAATTTTTGAAGATGGTGTCCTCCTATCTGATCCTGGGGTGCGAATAGCATCTTCCTTTTGGGGTGACCTGGGTTGCCCCTTAGTAATTGAGTGCCCCGTAACCAATGATGAGAGTCCGAATAACAAATGTCCTCAGGGGGTGCTCCGTGCAACTTTTCGAGCCGAATTTTCCAACAATAATTATTTTCCAAAAATACCTACAAACACACAAAACACCATAATAAGGACGAAAACAAGTACTAACAATACGAAACATTGAGGACAAATTAGACACATAAATGCGTCTATCAACACACTAGAAGTGTGGCCACACCCATGCTTTGCCGGCCCCCTCTTTTTAATCGACCAATCAGGTCGCTCTAAACCTACCACAGTATTAAAAGAGGCAAATTGGCTTTCCGAAAGTTGAGCTAACATGCTAATTGGCATGCCAAACGTGCCATTGCGCTCTGCCATGCTAATGACATGCCAAACATGCCATGCCGCGTCAATGCACTAAACGTGCATGCCAAACATGCCAAACTTTCCACTTTGCCACAACTGCATACCGAACGTGTCAACGTGCCATAAATAGCGCGCCTACGTGCTAACCTACTTTCTGTTCGTGGCCAACGCCATAACAGAGTTTGATCAAGGTTTCCCAACTAGAACACGATTTCCTTTAGTGGCATTAGTTGAAAGCCTAACTTTGGTCGTGGCTCAAATTACACAACTTTGGACCCCACAACATGCCACGAGCCATGTGGGACCGAGAAACCCTAAAAATGGCGCCATGCTATAGCCACTCGCCTACCTTGCTCATGTGACCATCCCCACGTTTTGGCTTCACCATAATTCCTCTGGCGTGGCCATGGCGCCGTTTGCACAAAAAACATCACCGTGTCGCGGTCACATGCCACATGCGCAAATTAGGGATTCAACCAAACCTTAACTTAGCTAAGGTTGTTACGCCAACCAAGCCATGCAATGCTCTATAGGGCATTAAGTTTGATATGGCAACTGGAGCCAATGTTGCCGAAGCCATATTTGGGTCTAACACCAATATGCGCCAAATTCTAGCTTGGCCATGCCGCCAAGCCCTAATTTTGGCCACGACGCCAAATTCTAGCTTGGCCATGCATCCAAGCTCTAATTTTGGCCACGACGCCAAATTCTAGCGTGGTCATGCCGCCAAGCCCTAATTTTGGCCACGACGCCAAATTCTAGCTTGGTCATGCGGCCAAACCCTAATTTTGGCCACGGTGCCAAATCCTAGCTTGGCCATGCCGCCAAGCAATAATTTTGGCCAGGACGCCAAATCCTAGCTTTGGCCATGCCATCATGTCACTGGCATGTGCCAATGGCTCCACTATGCTATTAAAAGATGCCAACAGGATGTGGCCATAATCAATGGCGACCCTTTCTCATGAGTAACAATATCAGTCGTCCAAATTCCCCACCGAATTGACAGGCCTGGGGCAAGTCTTAGGCGACCAGCCAAGGCAAGCTTAAATAGCATCACGTGCTATCTTCCTGCGGAAAGTCTTCTGACTTTGGCTTGCCACACATATAAAACTCCTACATGTTTTCCACGAAAACATTCGAGACATCTAACATGTCACAAACTGGGGAAGGCTCATCAGGGTATTGGTCTGGAAGTTTACAGCGTGCGACATGCAACACGCCCATTACAAGAAAGTGTCAGAAAGCAGGGCAGTTAGTGGCGGTTAGAAGTAGTGGGTGTAAACAAACCCGTCTCCTTCATAGTGGGAGCGTGGTCTCTGACATGTACACATTACCCCACTTCTCCATCACTCAATCATTCCCACTTTCTACGAGATCAGGGTGCGTTCAATATGACTTGTATAAATAGGTTCTACCTATTTCAACCAACAATAATTTTTGGAGAAAACAACAACACAGTATCCCGAAAAAAACCAAAGAACTGATAGCTTACATTTCGCAATCCAGTTCCAAATTCTGATACAAGTCATAAAATAGCCATACCTTCAGAATTAATCATTCTGATCTCAACACCTTCTTCGCTTCCCCCCCCCCCCCT